>NW_023473947.1:0-3616 GCF_013731165.1 Rhagoletis pomonella
CATCACTTTCAGCTAAAAGCATCCCTGCTTAGCTGGAAGTTCGAAAGGTGCACGGGAATCCATTTCCAGTGTTGCCTATATAGGCGGCCGCCACCTTGCCATCGACCTCTTTTTGCAAATCACCTTTCCCGATCGAGGACTTTCATCGGAGCAACACTCAGCGAGGATCCCCTGGCCGTTTTGCATACCATCAACGCGGGAAGTATCACCACCAGCGTAACTTTACCCAACCATCTTCTATTTTTGATATTCATTTGTTTATTGTAATCTACAATACTATTCATTTTGTAACTTGCGGTTACCTTTTTAATTTAACTTGAAATCTCATACCACTTGTATCACTTAAAACGTTGCCAATCTTGGAATTTACATTTTATTCCATTTTTATATACCTACATACAAAGCTATTTTCATTCATTCAAATTCCTTTTCATACTAGCGTGCACACACACACTCACATATCGATCATTATTGTTAATTAGGCTTAAGAGTTAAACTGGAATTAAACGTACAAACATATATTGAAAACCAAAAGCTACAATCTCGTCATTTCGTAAACATGGTCCTTACGAACCGAATTTTACAGCCTACGGAAACACACCTTATCAACATATGAGAAGTTGGCAACGCGGCGATCAAAAGGAATTTCGAAAGAAAAAGTTGCAGTCGGCAACTCTCACGACTGCCATATTATTACTTCTTTTTCGTTTCAACGGCAGCCAGCAGAAGACCTTTTGAGTTGCAATCGCAAAATTTAAAAAAACAAATTTCAAAGTGCTAATTAGAAAAGTGTACCGCGCAGTGAGGAAAAAAAAGCAAGGCAGGTAAGCGGCCAACACATAAAACGCCCTACACTTGCAACTTATCCACCGCTGCCCACCGTGGGATTCTGGACGCCAGTTTAAAGCCCCATTTCACCCACAAGCGTCTGGAGCACTCTTGGCCAAATCAGCCCCTACCATTCCAGCACCGTTGGAGAAAAAGGAGAACCAGCGCAAGATTTCTTTTCGATCAAGGTGACCGGCCAGCGAGGGAACCCCAGAAAAATGAGTACCCCAATCCTTAAGCGCAAGTAAGGCTCAGTCTTCCGTTATTTTTCCAAATACCTTCACAAACATACAGACCGTTTACCGTTGCGCGGTACGGTCTAAAGCATATGTACTAGAGTCCAGCGCAATTGTATTTGCCGCATTTCATTCAATAAGTACTCCTTGCATTGTACTCTACTCCCAACACATTGTTACTTTTTTTCCGCATACATACACTACTTGGCGTTGAGAGAGTAAATACTTGACGTACTTGCTATTACTCCACCAAAGTACGTACTCTACTTTCCCTCATCGCGTACGAGAGATATTTGCTGCTGCCAAAAGGGAGTAGCAAATCTACTCTCTGTATACTTGTAGTACCAAGAATGATAGAATACAAGATTGCGCCGATCAGAGAGGATTTTTGAGAATAACTTTTGTGTGACGTCACACTGGTGCAATTGCGAGAGAGAAATGCCAAGACGTGAGCAAGAATGGAAGAAGAAGAAAAAATGTTGCATGGAAAACGTAAACAAGTTGCACCAGTGTGACGTCATGCAAACAACGATTCTGTCAAATTCGTTAAGAGAGGAATAGCGGTCCGAGATCGGCGCAACCTTTGTATTCTCTCAATCGTGTTGTAGTACGGTAAGTACTTGCGTATTAAATTTCAATTCTGGTTGTTAGCCTACTAGTTGATATCGTTTGCAGCGCTGGTCAGTGAAATTGAAAGAGTAAAAATAGAATATGGAAATCGACGATGTAAGGAAATGTTTACGGCCTTATTTATAAAAAATAACGTATGTAGATTTAGACAGTTGTTTAATGTGACATTTTCATAAAACTTTTGTATTCAAGCAGCTTTTTAAATCTATGTATGTACTTAAATTTTTATGAAAGTATTATTTCTCGTCTCTAATTTTCTATAAAACTATTTGCAGTCATTAACCAACAAATAAGTTGTCAAAAACAATAACTTAAGCAATGCTGCTATACGAAATAAAATTATTAGTGGCAAATCAAAATTTTGAAAAGTGCCGATTTTCACATTCGATAGTTGGACATGGTAGCGACGAGACGTACGAGCATTTTTTTCTTAAGAGCTGCATACTGATTAAGGAAAATTTATTTTCCATTTATTGTGCGTAATTTTATATGAATTTTTAGTTTTTCTTGAGAGCCTTTACAAATAAAAAAATTTCGGAATATGTACATACATACGCAGCCATATAACTTGATTTCAAGTGAAACGAATTTTCATTTGGCACGTTCAGAAGGCGAAACAGCTCAGTAACTGGTGCGATTGCACCTTCTGAACGCGTTGTTGCGTACTTCTGATCAACTGAATAGTTGCGTGTTAGATGATCGTAATATTTTTCTGATCATTTGAGACAACATGTTGGTGTGTACCTTTGAGAGTTGAATTTGACAGCTAATGTATGACGTCGTTCAAAAGACGCATAACGATCACTGATTTTTGTTTAGCAACGGTTGCGCTCAACTGCTGCGCCTTCTGAACCTACCTATTGATAACTTTTTTTTTTGATAATACTGTGACAGCTCAAATTGGTATTGAGTAAACCCAAATGCAAGATAGAGTTTTTGAATTTCAGTGAGTTTTTTTAATAAATACTGAAATTAGAGGTGTATGAAAGAAAAACTTCATCCGATTTTTTTTAAATCGAAACTACATTTAAACATATGTCCATGCATACATAAATATATTTAATATGAACCCATGGTTTCAATTCTACGCATATCGTCAGGGTTTTCCTCACAACTTGGTTTTGCTGCAGTGAAGCGACAGAACAAGTGACGAGAAAAAATATACGCGGACACTTACATATATATGTATCTATGCACATACGTATCTATGCACATACGTATCTATGCACATACGTATCTATGCACATACGTATCTATGCACATACGTATCTATGCACTTACATATCTATGCACATACGTATCTATGCACATACATACATATGTACTTAGGTATGTGTTTGGGACGTAAATTAGGTGATTGCTGGTGCGAACTCGCAACAAGGTTGAGAAACCACAAGAGAAAGTGAGAAAAACAATTGTATTAGCAATAATAAGAAAGATGTATGTATATTTGAATTTAAGATTAAAATCTAAGTACCTATATGATAAAGTATCTATTTGCTTGTAGGTAAGCGTATTGATATAAGCGAATGTTTACCTCTTTTAACGATGACTCCGGTCCGCTGCCTGCTGTCTGACACGAATAAGACCGCAGTTTAAACGGAACCGGGCTTAAATACTAGCCAAGTTCGAAAGAAAGCCACCGGTAGTTTTCCGGCAGCAGTGCAGCTTTGTAGCTGACGACTGTGCAGGAAAACTGCCAGTGGTTCCCAAACATTGAAGGCTTTTGGCTTCAACAGTATGTATATCAGCATTTTAGTTGAAAGTACGTTTTGCTCGTCGCTCTCTTCATCGCTCCACTACATTCCTGTCCTTTGTTTTTTTTCAGATACCACAAATGCGCGATCCAGAAAATTCTTCTATCATTCTTGCCATAAATGTATGTTTTCTTCGAAAATACTCAAGTACTACCAGTAGAGTAC
>NW_023473948.1:0-3616 GCF_013731165.1 Rhagoletis pomonella
AAAAAAAAAACCTGTGAAAAGAATTGTTTTCCTTTTTTTGTAGAGATCTCACAAAACTAAGTCGGAAGTCCATATGAATTTTTTCCATATTTTCTATATTTATGAAAATAATTCAGTTTTTAATTGTTTTCGACTTGGAAACTTTTTTTAAAAATACTAAAAATCTGAAAACGTCCGATTTGCTCAGCAATTAGTAAAAATCTCGCTAATCTAAGCCGAAACTATTTAAGAAATTTTTCAAAATTTTCAATATTTAGGGAAAAAATGCAGTTTTCAAATCTTTTCTAGTGCAAGAAGTTACCATTGGATGGGTGGCAGCTTCGCTACTCATGTACATATTTGTCCCCCACATTGTCATTTACATATCTAATTAATTAATAAACCTAAATTTATAAAGCACATATTTGCAAACTGCATTTCATTGATATTACCTATTTCTGATACCAAATTTTTCATGCATCTAAAAAGACAAACAAATGAAAATGTAAGTATGTATGCATTTATAAATGTACATAAGTACATACAAATATACGATTGTTCTGCTTTCGTCTTCCCCGCACCGCTTCCATCTACACGAATTATTCAATTTCTGCGAATCGCCACCAGATTGGCACGTGCGCGAAACTATTAACCCTACATTTGCGAAATATTTAGATTTTCGCATAATTTTGCATTGAATATGGCAATACTTGTACATTTTGTATGGAGAATAATATTAATTAATTTATAATTCTGCATGTAACCATGTTCTCGACGATACATGTAACTTTCATCAAGATTAACCATAAAAATTGTGCTTCATTAACAGTTGGAACCAGCTGAAACCAAAAAAACCATGTCCGCTAAAATGGGTTAAACACTAACTGGAATTGGCATTTTTTACACGCATACATGCATACTTTCATATACACATGTACAGTGGAGTACCACTAGCTTGGACATTGCATTGCTTGTACTTTGATGTGTTTGAATCTTTTATAGTACTGAAGATTTGCTTACGGTTGAAAAATATTAAAAATCGTCCGTGCATATATGTAAATATATTTTTATAAACGCTTTGAAGTATAGAAATTTTTAATATTAAAAAATAAATAAAATAATTTTTTTGTATATATATAAATTTTGTTCAAGGCACATTGACCCACCTGTACAAAAATTGTGGCGCGTCATGGACAAAAATTTTACAATTTCGGACCGAAAAATATGAAAACGAGCTAAGTTGCCACGTTACATCTGTGAACTTCCGATAAAACCACATATTTTTGTGAATTTAGAAGTTTTGATTTTATTAAAAAAAAATCAATGTATTTTCCTGCAGAAAACGTACACTTTTATTTAATGTTTATTAAAATTACATCTCAAAAACTAGTTAATGATTGAAATATTGATATGGAACATAGAAATAGAGTGTTTTGCTAAAAACTACCAAAAATTTCCAAAATTCGAGATAACTTATTTTACTGGATATAGAGAAATAGTTGCCACTTTTCACTTGGCTGGCCGAGATTTCTTCATTTTAAGATTTTAGAATTTTTGTGTCGGATTGAAAAAGTTGCGCTTGATGGTGATGAATTTGCGGGGAGATGTGCTGCGATTATTTTTATGAATGAATTTATTTGGCCTTGAGAAATGCGCGCATGCGTTTATGAAAGAAATAGTTATTGTTGTATTTGAGTATGCGTGTAATTATGTGCATATGTATGTATGCTGCCGTGAGTTGTACATGTGTACATTTGTATGTATGTGCGTAGCATTTTGGCAGTAATATGCACATTTGTACATACATATATAGGTATGCATGTAAAAACGTTATCAATTAATGGAGTACATATGTATGTACATACATATGCATGGGGAAATGCATTTTCATTTGACTCCAAAACTATTGGGGCATATTCGTATATGAAATAAAGTCTACTCTAAGTTTAAGTTTGTCAGTCCCAAATAAGAAGTTAGTTGCATCTTTTTTTTCACAGATGCCTAGTCCACTGAAAGTGATATGAAAAAGCTGTAACTAACTTTAGTGTCGGCTTTATTTTAGCTATGCATATGCCCCATTATTTACATATAATACGAGTATGGCATGGACAAATGATAATGCACAGTTTTTCTCAATATAAATAACTTTTCGACAAAAACAACTTTGAAGTTAACACGTGCGTGCAATCAATGCATTTGTACGTTTTTTTGAAGTGGATTTGTGAGAAAACTAAGGCTGCTAGAAAACTGCAGTTTGTTGCATTGAAAATATCGTGTCTATAAACTACCATTAGAATCGTTAAATATATAAAAACCGATTTGCTTCGCATTTAATGCCGACACCAAACAGTGCGCATTTGCATTTTTTGGTCAATGTGTCCATCTTTAAAGTGAATTTGGGGAAAAACTAAGGCAGCTAGAAAACTGCGGTTTGTTGCGTTGAAAATAGCGTAGCATCTACCATATGAATCGGTAAAAAAGTAAAAGTCGATTTTTTCAACCCAAATGCCGACGGCAAATCACCAACGAATTTGCCAATTGCATACTACATATTTGCATAACTTTCACATTTTAGATTCACAAAATTGTATTTCTCACATACATATGTATGTACACAATATGTACACATTACATATTTCGACCTATGCATGCACTTATTTTAAATAATTAACCAATTTAAAGAACAATAAAAGCATTGTAAAAACATAAAAAGCCATCAGCATTTCATGTCTAACAAGAAAAATATGCATTTGCTTTGATGAGACAATTTCTGTTAAATTTATTTTGCCTCTGGCTGGGCTCTGTTAAAATTCGATTGTCTCTGGCTTGCCGCTCTTAAAATGCGCTTCGCCAGTTTTGTTGGTATTTGACAGTTTCCACGCTGATCCGTTCTTGGTCCTTCTCTATAAATATACGTTCTCTGCTGCAATCAGAGAACGTATATTTATAGAGAAGGTCCAAGAACTGTGAATGCCACATTTTTCGAGCCAACTAAACTGGCGAAGCGCATTTTAAGAGCGACAAATATTTGGAATACTAACAGCGAAAGCAAAATACAAAGCAGAAAAGAAGAATGTTAACAGAGCTAAATCTCACGAGAGCATTTGGAATGTTAATTAAATATGAATATTGATGATTTTTGTTTTATTTTGGGAAAATTTTCAAATAGAAAACCCAAGTAAAAGAAATTAAATTTTTTTTCAATGATTTGTACAAGTAACTTGAAATTAAATCGAAAATAGTATATAACATTTTCCGACTTTTGTGATATTTTATTAATAATTGCAGATAGAAAAGTCCCATGAGTGTGTTTTTTGTGAAAATATTGTTTGATAAAAAAATACCTTTTTTCGGTGATTTCTACAAATACCGTGAAAATAAATCGAAAATGTTATATAGCATTTTTTCGATTTTTGTAATATTTTGTTATATTTTCTATTATAAAACTTTATTAGTATTAGAGTTTTAGGAGAAAAAATAATTTCTTCTCGGTGATTTGTACGCACAACGTTAAAGTAAATCGAAAATGTTATATAACATTTTCCAATTTTTGTGTTATTTTCAAGTAAAAAACTATTGGTATTGGACTAAAAAAAAAAACCTGTGAAAAGAATTGTTTTCCTTTTTTTGTAGAGAT
>NW_023473949.1:0-2432 GCF_013731165.1 Rhagoletis pomonella
GTAATCTATGTATGTCTATACATACATATGTACATACATATTATATATGTACATACATATATGAACACATGTATGCATAATACGCGAAGACTTTTCGAAGTGAAACAACATTTAGAAAAAGTCCAATCCAAGAATAAAAGTAAAGGTGAGGACGTACATAGATAAAGAAAAGGATAAAGGCCAAGGTAAAAATAAACACAAAAACAAAGTTGAGTAAAGATAAAGGCAAACATGAAGACCAAGGTAAATTTAAACACTTTACTTATATGTATAAGTGCAAAGGTGAAGGGGAATATGTATATGAAGAATATGATAAACATAAAAATAAAAACAAAGATAAATATAAAGAAAAAGATGCGGATGAGGATGCCGATAAAAGTATAGATGAAGATAGAGGAAGAAAGATTAAAATAAAGGTAGTTTTAGAGAAAAGGATATAGATAAAGGCACAGAGACTCAATCTCGGAACTATTTCGGGATTTTAGGGATTCTCGGGACTTATCGATATAATCGATATTTTGTTGGTTTTTTTATCGATTTTGTTATCGAAATTTTTATCGATATTGTTATTGATATTTTTATCGATTTTGTTATCTCTTTATTATCGATTTTGTTATCGATTTTATTATCGATTTTGTTATCGATATTTTTATCGATTTTGTTATCGATATTTTTATTGGTTTTGTTATCGATATTTTTATCGATTTTGTTATCGATTTTGCTAACGATTTTGTTATCGATATTTTTATAGATTTTGTTATCGATATTTTCAGAACTTATCGATATAATGATCGATTTTGTTATTTATTTTGCTGTCGATATTTTCACTTATCGATATAATGATCGATATTTTTATCGATTTTGTTATCGACATTTTAATCGATTTTGTCATCGGTTTTGTTATCGATATTTTTATCGATTTTGTTATCGATACTTTCGGAACTTATCGATATAATGATCGATGTTGTTATTTATTTTTCTATCGATATTTTCGGAATTTATCGATATAATGATCGATATTTTTATCGATTTTGTTATCGACACTTTAATCGATTTTGTTATCGATTTTATTATAGATTATTTATCGATTTTGTTATCGATATTTTTATCGATTTTGATATCGATATTTTTATCGGTTTTGTTATCGATATTTTTATCGTTTTTGCTATCGATATTATAATCGACTTTGTTACCGATATTTTTATCGATTTTGTTGTCGATATTTTTATCGATATTTTTATTGGTTTTGTTACCAATATTTTTATCGATTTTTCTATTGATATTGTTATCGCGTTTGTTATCGATATTTTTATGGGTTTTGTTATCGATATTATTATCGCTTTTGATATCGATATTTTTATCGATTTTGTTATCGGTTTTGTTATCGATTTTGTTATCGATTATTTATCGAGTTTGTTATCGATATTTTCATAGATTTTTTTATTGATATTTTTATCGATTGGTTTATCGATATTTTATATCGAGATTTTTTCGTCTGAATATGATTTCGTTCTGTACTTTATTGATACTTTTTCGTAATTAAGAAAAATTAAAATTTATATTTTGCGTTTAACAGCATTCGAACCCGAGTCTTCCCGAAAGTTAACAAATAGTAACAAGTATCTCTGCGCCCTTAGCTACAACCACAACATGTAAATGTGTTTTCAAATGTTCAGTTTGAATTAAATTTCTTTCAAGCGCGCAAACAATTTTATATTAAGTTTTTTCAATAAATATCTTTTCTGTTCAAAATTTCAAATCTTTAAATCTCAGTAAGCTGTAGAAAAAAACAATGGTATAAAATAAAAATAAAAATAGGGCTTTCGCTTATATTCTCATTGAGTTCTTTTCACTTAGAAGTATGTAAATTTGTAAAATTTTGGAGAAACCCTTTTTTTCTTAGTGTGTGATTTCGTTTTTGACTTGGATATGCTCTTAACCATACCACGTATTCTACGTTTAAATATAGCGGCTGTATCTCCGATACAGCCTGCAGACCAAGACGAAGGCGCTGGACTTTTCCTTTTTTTATAGTATTTTTTTACGAATTTTGATGTTCAAATTTACATGTCAAATATATCAACAAACATTTGTGGGTACTTTTGCATCAGTCGCTGCCTATGGGTTAATGACAAATAAATCCTATACGTTCACAATATTTCATGTATTAATTTTCAATTAAGCATATTGCCAATGGCTGGTTTACTGTATACTGTGCTTTGTTATATCAATACAAAATTTTGGAAAAGTTCAGAAAAGTGGAACAATTTTGAAATTTTTCAAAAATGTTAATATCTTTTAGAATTCTAAGAATTTTCTATTTTTTACACACGAGTACATGAACATAAGAATTTTTCGACAATTTGTGATGTTTCACATTTTTACATTTTAGGATGGATTTTAGGATAAATAAAATTCTCAAAATTTTGGAA
>NW_023473949.1:2442-3615 GCF_013731165.1 Rhagoletis pomonella
ATTTTAGGATGGATTTTAGGATAAATAAAATTCTCAAAATTTTGGAACATATAAAATTTTCTAAGATCTCAATAATTTTGTATATTTCAAAATATTCTCATTTTACCAAAATTTCTAGAATCTCCCGGATTTCGATAGTTTTTGAAATTTTGGAAATAATCCTAAAAATAAGAAATCTCAAGAAATTCAATAATATTGTAAAATTAAAAATTTTGGAATTTTCGATGTTTTCTGAACCTGTGAAAATATTCAAACTTGCTGCGACTTTTAACTATGTAAAATAATACAAATTCGAAAATATAACAAAAAAACTAAAAATTGAAAATTAAGTACATCATTTCAAAATTTTGAAAATTCAGTAAATTCGAAAAACTGGTAGGCCTACTTAAATAACATAATACGTCGAGCTTAGCACACAGCTATAATTTTAAACTGAAGTGAAATTTGACACACTTCTTCCATGAATTAAAATTTTCAAAAGCATCCATTTCCCCAATATCCCCTACCTGGGTCCGCCACTGTGTACACATGTATATGTAAGTAATGCAAGCAAATGCCTTTCGGTTGGAACGAATGTAGGAATATGCACAAATATATGAATTATGGTGTTAATATATAGTTGCGATCCCGTACGAGTCCGGACTAGTCAGAAATAGTTAGAATCAGTCAGATTTTACTGCGCATGCATCACGGCTGTCGATAATCGTGCGACGTTATCGTGTTGACGATTGTCTTGCTTCATAAAAGCGGAAAAACGCTCGATCTTCTGTCCGATATCGTCAACTCGATTCAAATTTGTCTTCACGTAAAAGTTTGAAGTGCCATGCATTTTAAATTTAACATCAGTTGCTGCACGATAGAGAATTTAATATCGTTTCAAAAAAAATTCAAATATATTTAAAATGTTCCGAAGATCTGCCGCTATTTTATTACAAGTTTTTATTTAACTTCACTAGTATGTATGTATCTTTGTATGTCCTGGAACTTTGCAGTCGATATTTAACAAACTTCCCGATGAGCTACAGACTTGAAACTTCAAACTTAGCTCAGTACTCGAGGACAATGCAATATCCGCTAGGTGGCGCAGGAGTCGAGATATTTGTAAAACCCGCATTTATAGTCTGATCGTGTTCATATTTAGAACATATCGCTCACCGTCTTCAAAAGAGTCAC
>NW_023473950.1:0-3615 GCF_013731165.1 Rhagoletis pomonella
CGCAAATTTTACCCCTACCGAAACCAAAGATGTATACACATCAAAAAAAAATTAAGAGGTACAGGGTGCTTTGAAATGAAAAAAATTATCAGCTAATTAAAATACTTAAATATGCATCACGGTATGGGAGCCAAAAACCAGGGTATACGAAGATTTACATAGATATATATATACATATATATATATATATAGAGCAATGACACCAGTTTACAAATAATATGTTAACCAATTCGGGTAAGGAAATAAATGCAATCGAGACACCTTACAGCGCCCAATGATTAGACGAAAGGCGAACAAAAAGAAAATAAAAATAAATAACATACCTATTACTCTTCATCTGCATAAAGAGTACTATTTTGCTTAAGCAGCAAACAAAACCAGCTTGCGAAAATGATAGTACAAATGTATGCACATCAGGGAGGTCCAATTTTTTTATATATTTTTTTTTTTGATTGAGTCTTTTTATAATTTTGTTCACCTAACTAATTACATTACCTGTGCAAAAATTTCAACGTTTTACTATTAGTGGAAAATGTTGCTCAACGCGAGTTTAAAATTTCATGAATAAATTGTATTTGACATATCAAAACTTGCGAAAGGTTAGTAAAATACTTGAAGAACATAGTGCGGAAGAAATTACTTATGCAGCACGGAAAGTAACAAAAAATGAAACGAAGCCTGATAACACTATAAAGAAGTGTCTTGAACCTTTGAAGCGCTGGCCTTGTGTTTAGATTTAGATTTATCGGAAGAAAAATATAATAGACTACGCAAAGTTGCTAACAATATACATGCGGATTTTTTCCCAAGCACGTATGCGTTAAACCAATTAAAACAAAGTTTAGTACCACATATAGAAGCGACGGAAACTTCAGCAGAAGTTAATTTAAAGGCTCTTGTACATATTACATCCAAACACATCTTAGAAGTTTGTGCAGACAAACACCCAGTGGGCAAACTTTCACTTATATGTAAATGGGGAATGGATGGCAGTTCTGGCCACAGTCGATATAAGCAAAAATTCTCCGCGGAAGACCTCTCAGATGAATTTATTTTCGTAATTGCTTTGTTACCACTTAAGTTCGTATAAAATCAATTATTTTCTTATGTGTCTATTCTCTATTTTCCAAATTTTTTCACATTTTAAGGCTCATCGATTCCTCATCAGGTAATGAAATATGGGTCAACCGAACTCCCTCTTCTACGCTGTTCTGTAGACCAGTGAAATTCGTTTATACGAAAGAAGGAAAGGCGTTAATTCATTCAGAATATAATAAAATAATTCAGATGATTAATGATTTGGAATGTGATATTTTTAAAAATAAGAAGGGAATTGCTGAAGTTTCCTACATCATGCATTGCACTATGATTGACGGTGCAGTAGCTAATGTTTTAACAAACACCAATTCCTCAAGCAGATGTTTCATATGTCATGCACGCCCAACAGAAATGAATAATATTGAACAAAACAAAATACCAAATCCAGATCATTATAAATTTGGGTTATCAACCCTCCATTGCTGGATTCGATTCTTTGAATGTCTATTACACATAGCCTACCGTCTGCCTTTTAAGACATGGCAAGTCAGAATGGAAAATAAGGCTAAATTTATTGAAACTAAAGCCCGTATCCAAAAAGAGTTCAAAATTAAAACAGGTTTGATAATTGACCAAGTCAAGCAAGGGTTTGGAACAACAAATGATGGAAACACCGCTCGACGTTTTTTTGAAAATATTGACGTTGCCGCAGAAATTACTCGTCTGGATAAGTCTCTAATCCATAATTTTTCTCTGGTGCTAAGAGTCCTCTCTTGTGGAAAACAAATAAAAACCCAAGAGTTTAGTGTTTTGTTGAACGAAACAAGAGAGTTATACCTTAGAAATTATGGTTGGTATAACATGCCAAGTTCAGTGCATAAAGTTTTAGTACATGGATGTGATGTAATTAAATACTTTGATTTACCAATAGGTAATGATTTTAAAGCTATGTTTTCATTTATTTTCTTAATCTGTATTTCCACCTATTTTATCAGGCTCATTATCAGAAGAAGCCTTAGAATGTTCACACAAAAACATAAGAAAATATCGGCTTAATCATTCTCGAAAAACTGGAAGAGTACAAAGCAATACGGATTTAATGACTCGTTTGATATTATCGTCAGATCCATTAGTTGCATTTAAAAGAAATATAAAACAGAGAAACAAATATTTAAAGGGTTCTGATCTCAGCTTTAATAAATACATTGTTGAAAGTGACGAAGCAGACAAAAGCATGGAATCATTTGAATCAGTGATCACTTCCTCCTCTTCTGAGGACTCTGAAACTGAGTGATTATAACAACTAGTTCGGTTTTTATTAACATATTATATGTTATTACCATATAACAGCTATTATTACTTACTTACTTAACAGTGATTATGCTTTATTTTAAATGAAATCAAAAGAATTTTTTTTCTAAAGGTTAACATGTAAGGAAAACTGACTTAATTTTTCAAATTACCATAATGTATTCACTTAGGAAGTAAAGTTTAGACGAATTTTGACTATTAAGACTATTTTTCTGAACACTTAGCAACAATGATATGCCATATTTCATTTTTAAATAATCATGTGCAAAAACTCGGTGTTTTTTTAATGGGTACCCGTTACAAAAAAACCGATTACTTTCTTAAAATTAGAGTAATATAGACACTTCAGATGTAAAGTTTCAATAAATTCTGACGACTCCTTCCTGTTTTCGTAAACACCACAATCAGCAATGATTATGCCTTATTTGTCTTTCATATAGTAATGTAAAAAAAAATCTTTTTTTTTAATGGGTACCCGGTACCGAAAAATCGATTTCATTTTTGAAATAAGCATGGCTTAGTCCTTTTAGGTGTAAAGTTTCAACAAGTTCTGAATACTATTTCGGTTTTTATAAACATATGTCTACGATGATTATGAGTTATTTTACCTTTTTATAAAATTGTAAAAAAAAAATTTTTTTAATTAAATGGTAACAGATGCTGAAAAACTTTTTTTTTCTTAAATTGCCGTGATATAGTCCTTTCAGGTGTAAAGTTTCAGCCCATTCTGATGCCTCCTTCCACTTATATCAACACATGTCCACAATGACTATTTTCATATAAAAATGCAAGAAAAACTCGGTTTTCTCGAAATGAGTAACCGGTACAGAAAAACCGATTTCATTTTTGAAATTAGAGGGGCATAATACTTCTAGGTACAAATATTTTTTTTTTATTAATAAATAAATATATGATTAAACATACCAAAATCCGAAAATTGGTAAACTTTGGAGACAAAAAAAAAAGAACATCTTGAAAGTTCGTGAAATTTTTTTTTTGGTTATGGTAGTTTGGACCTTCTACTAACAGAAACAATCGAAATCTCTTCCAATTTTTTCCAAGATTTGAAAATTTTCAATTTTGAAAAAGTGACTAAATGCCTTTTTTTGGTATTATTTTAGCTGATCTATATTTACAATACTTTTTCTGAATGCCCTAAGATCTAAATTTTTGGTTCGCTTTTCAAAAATAAGGTGTTGAATTAAAGCTAAAAGTGCCAAAAAAAAAAAGGCGTGAGTACTAGGTACTCATGAAATTTGATGTGTA
>NW_023473951.1:0-3615 GCF_013731165.1 Rhagoletis pomonella
TTTTTTTATAAAAATATAGTTCATTCAACAACAAAAACCAGGAGAATGTTTTTTTTTAATTCTACATAGAACTCTGGAAAATTTAAGAAATGCCAACAAATTTGCATCAAAACTTTCAGCTTTTCAATTCGACTTTTTAAACAAATTTTGAGTATGCAGTTTTTTAGTCCAAACTGGAGCTGCCGTCGGAGCGCAGAGACATGCCGTCGTCCGCCTGTCTCGTAGCTATGGAATCGATAGCCCTCCCTTTTTACCACTTTTATGCCGCTGACCTTTGCCGCTTCATCCGGTTCCCACGCTTAACCTGCACCGCCTCAATGCTGTTTGCACATCTCAGCTCACTAGACGCAATTTTTTGGTTGCCAAACCACCTTCTTCTCGCTTGCATACCTTCTCTGCCCCATACCAGAGATGTCTTAGACTATCAGATTCTTCTTCTTCGCCAAAGTTATAACGAACAATGGCCATATCAACTCCCTGACTAACCTGGTTCGGTCTTTGACCAGTAATACGATATGTTAGAGATGCAAGATGAAACGCGTTGACAGTGGAACATATGCTCTGCGCGTGGCCTGCCCTTAGCAGGCTTCGGATTAGCCTCCTTTGAGTAGGCCTACTGCCCTATCTGGAATCCGCGGCCAATATGGTGTACAATATGGTTTTCAAGTTTGCCAAGAGGTCGGCGATGTTGTTCAACGTTGCTGCTGGTGCTCAGTGATTAACTGACTAAAGTGGTCGCAGTTTATCTGTTACCGCTATTGAACCTTAATGATCTCTGAGAAGCCACACAGTGACTAGCCAGCCTACCCAACCAAACCTATAAAAAATGTCTTTTTCATGCTTTCGTACCTTTCAAATATGTATTAATCGATAATAGCGTAGACCCCACTGGTGTGGGAGCAGTCAAAAATAAACTTTCAATGCGTGGGCTTGACGAAAACCACTGTCTACGCCTAAAAAAAATCCATAACTATTTTTAACTACTCAACTCACGGCAACGAAGGTCGTTGGTGACAGTAATTGGCACAGCAGACAACCCGTCTGATAGCGAATTTGTCAGTATTAACCAAAAATAATAAATGTCACAGTTAATAGAAAAAAAAAATAAAAAATATACACGAAAACTTCATTAATGAAACGTATCTCTGCAGACGTTGCCTGATTCATGGCTGATTCAAAGGCCGATTCGCAAATAGTGGAATACGTTTGTTTATTTACTTTTGGAAGCACATTCGCACGCACACAAAAACATAAACTGCGTGCGTAATTTTCGACAGCTACGCATAAATATTTTATGTCTATCGCAAATAAACCATTCATATCAGTTAGGATACATATGTATGTTTGTAGTATATGTGTGTGTGTGTATATATGCGTTGTATGAGTAAAGTGCGTACGAGTGCGTTATCAACGCAAAAAAAAAACTATTTTTATAGTTACAAAGACACCGCCATAACAATGAACCTTGTCGTATGCACAAACTAATGGGCGTATTACGAGCGAATATATGCGAATAAAGCGCCAACAAAACGAAAAAAATACAGTGCAAAATAATAAAAATAAACTTTTGCAGCAAAAATTCAATGAACCAGAAAATACGCAATCTGAAAGGAAATCGCAAAATAATAAAATAAATAAACAAAAGTAATAAATTAAAGCGACGACTTGGGGGTAAAAAAAGCTCTAGCCAAAAATCTAGATGATTGTATGGGTTTTGAAATGAAATAGGGACTGGCAATGAAAAACTTACGCCTATGTACAGTGGCGGGAAAATATATAGCGTATCCGATATGGCGGATGGATTCTACAAAATTTTCAGATATCTATGAAATTTTAAATCCAAAGATTCTTTGAGTCGCTGATTACAAAACTCTAATCAGTTTTTAAAAATTCAAAATAGCGGATCCAATATGAAGGAAGGATTTTTAAAAAAAAGGGTCAGATTTTTAATAAAGGTTCTTTGAATCGCTGATTACAAAACTCGAATCAGTTTTCGAAAACTCAAAACGACGGATCCAATATGGCGGATGGATTTTTATTCAAAAGTTCTTTGAGTCGCTGATTACAAAACTCGAATCAGTTTTCAAAAACACAAAATGGCGGATCCGATATGGCGGGGTAATTAAAAAAAAAAAATAATTTTTATGAAATTTGATATCCAAATTTTCTTTGAGTCGCTGATTGCAAAACTGAAATCAGTTTTCAAAAATTCAAAAGTAGGAATCCAATATGACGGATAATTTTTTACAAAATTTTCAGAGTTTTATGAAAATTTATATCCAAAATTTTTTTAATCACTGATTACAAAACTTGAATAAGTTTTCAAAAATTCAAAGTAGGGGAACCAATATGACGGATGTAAATTTTGAATTTTTTAATTTAAAAAAAAAATTTTTAATTTTAAAAAAATTGTCACATTTTTATGAAATTTGATATCCGAAGGTTCTTTGTATCGCTGATTACAAAACATGAATAAGTTTCCAAAATTTTAAAATGGCGAATGGATTTAAAAAACAAAAATATCCGATTTTTATGAAATTTGATACCCAAACATCGCGGTGTCACTCTTTCTCTTGCATATAAGAAATTGTCGAGCACACTTCATATGGAAGAAAAACCGTCAGCAAAAAAAAAATCAAAAATTTTATTATACATAATATTTGTAGTTCCGACTTACATGATTTTTGTTACATAACAAGCTAAAATACTTCAATGACCAGGAAAAAAAAACATTAAGTAAACAAAAGCAAAATAGCCAAACCTTTCTAAAAATATGGCGTCTCTATTTATTTTACCGTCACTGTATAAGCAGCATTGCTACGAAAATAGTAGTCAAACATTCAGCTGCATGAACTACTACATGCCTTTGATTGAGTCAGCGAGCGGCGAGGGGAAGCGCACACAAAAAGGGTAAACAGCAAATGGGTTGAGGTGGGTCAGGCAAAGACTGGCAAACAACCAAGCAAATGTAATGAGCACACTACAGCTAGTCGAATAAAAATAGTTGGGTTGCGATTTTCTAGTAAAAGGTGGGATTTTGCAAAACTATTCGCTGCTAATTTATTTTTATGTACTCGTACATACATATATACATACGTATGTAATTTTCGCAGTAAGTGATATGAATGGCTGCTAGGTTGATTGAACGAATTTACATGACTTTTATTATGCATTAGTTTCGTACTGATAAAAATTTACAATGAGTTTTAAGAAGTATTTGTGGAACAACTTATTTGGCTATGGAATAAATGCTGAAAGAAACAAGAGGTACCGCACACCCGCAGGATGTGATCTTTCTTTTATGGGCCATAATCGTAGCCGAGGAGATGGAGAGTATATGTTATCAGTTGATTGCCTATGCAGATTGTTAACGGTATTGTTAACGGTAAATTTCTTGATACCCCTTACCTTGTTATATGTAAGTAAGATATACTGCTAGCTTAGAGTGAAGAGTTGCTAAGTCCACTTTATTATATAATATTTTGATTTGATATAGGAAGCAAGAGGATAAATTAAAAATGCATCGTTTCCAAAATATTTAAGGTATTTATTTTATTTCTTCCCGTTTAACGGCAAGTTTTCTAAATCCGAAAGAGGCACAAAAAATTCGATAAG
>NW_023473952.1:0-3614 GCF_013731165.1 Rhagoletis pomonella
GTTAGATGCTAGTTTTCAACTAGGTTGCGCAAATTAGACCTTTCCTCCAAGTGCGGTTTAGAAATAAAATACACTGATGCTTTGTATTTTGCCTTTTTCCTACCATGAAATAAATAATAACTAAATGGGTCTGAAACCTACTTTTTTATTTAAAGTGGCGGTTTTATTTTTTCTCTCAGACCGCAGAATTTATTTTGAAGGACTTTGTAAGTTCAAAGATATGATTAATTCCAAAAATTATTAAAAAATTCGATGCAATGTAGAATAAAAATATGGGTAACAAATGCAATACGAAATTTCTTTAGAATTTAAAAAGTTTTAATTTTTTGGATTCACAAGGACGAATAGGTAATTTTTAAGCTGACAAAGAAAGGAGAAGGAAATTCGAGGATGTTATCGAGTATATATAAGCCCCTAACATATAAATTTTTTCAAAAACAAATATTGCGAAATTTAAAGGATAAAATTTTAAAATGACATTTTCAATATATACAAGCCCTTCTGCACTAGAAACTTTAATCTGTTTAAATTCTACAGGATTTCTTCATTAATTTTATACCCGTACTTCTTCTCTAAGCACATTTCTCTGAATTTTTTAAATCATTTTTGAATTACTGACGTCAGAGTGAAGAACTAAAAAGGCAATTTTACTATATTTGGCCATGGTTTCGCGAATATATTGATATTTGTGTTTCAAATTTACGATCGCGCAGTGTTATATGTATAATGAGCTAGACATTTATAAAAAATATTAATTATAAAGAAGAAAAATAGCCAATACTGGTCAAGAAAAGGAGTTTCTTCTATTGCCATCAGTGCAAATTACAAATCCCGAAAATCCCGGGATTACTTGCCAAGAATCCCGGGATTTTTGAAACCTTAAAAAGTAGTGAAAATAACTTGCGTTTCTTTTGATGGTAATGTGGGCTAATGCTTCCTGTCAAAGCGGAAATTAAGACTGACAAGTTTGTGTTAAACGAAAATATGAATAAGTACATATCGTAATCCAAAAACAAAAGAAGTAGTTAAGTATGCAGAAATTGCTACTAGTCTTGCTTTTACATACATATGTATGTACACTAACCAGAATATGTTTTCGTACAGTGTTTTTTTTTAATATTTGCAATGTTTTTCGTAATAAATTTTTTCGTTAATTTTTAATAGAAATATCGTTTACTGTGCTTCAAATCGCATACACATTAATTATTCAAAGTTTTTACAAAATTTAGGAAAATTCGACTAATTTTCACCAAAATTTTCAACTTTAAAAAAAAAAATTTTGGAATTTTTTTAAGTATGCAAATTTGTAGCTCACTCAATTCCAGTATAATGAAGTACAAATTTTCAGTGGCTTCAAACTACCGGTTATTTTTGAGAACTTTTTTTGCTGATGATGTTGCTTATTTTCTCCATATAACGGATACGTGATAATTTTTTTTATATGCAACTTAACTAGAGTGAGCTACAAAACTGCATACTCAAAAAAAATTCAAAAAAATTTGTTTAAAAGTTGAAAATTTTGATGCAAACTTGTCGAATTTTCCTAAATTTTGTAAAAACTTTGAATCACTAATATATATGTATACCATTTGATGCAGAATGAACTATATTTCCATTAACAAAAAAAAATGTATTACGAAAAAATTGCATATATGTATAACAAAAAAAGACTGTACGGAAACATATTCTGGTGATTGTATGCACACTAGGCACAAAGTGCGCAGCTTCTAATATAATATTTACATTTATTTTTATGAACAGTTTTTTGCATTAATTATTTATGAAAATATAGTTCTTTCTATAATATAACCCATATAAATCAAAGTTTCATACTGTGTATAAAGTTCAAAAAAATTCAAAGAATTTTCATCAAATTTTTCAACTTTTTATTCATAATTTCTAGAAACTTTTCCGAGTATGCAATTTTGTGGCCCATTCAATTTTAGTAAAACAAAGTGCAAGTTACAAGTCGCTAAAAATTGCCGGTATTTTTAGCGAGTTGAAACTTGCACTTTTCTAGTTTTTAGAAGTCCCGAATAAAAAGTGGAAAATTTTGATTAAACGTTTTTGAATTTTTGTGAACTTTATATAATGTATGTATGATTCTTCTTATTTGACACTACAATCGTTTGTCAGTTTGGTCACAAATGTATTAAACAAGGTGTGATTGACAACTAAGTGCAGCTCTCTTTCAAGGTACTACAGTGTCAAAAACTATAAACAAACGATTCAAAATTATTATTTTTTTAATTCGACTTTATAGTATGGTTGTTATGAGAGCAAGGTCAAATTCTATAACCCTTTGTAAAATATATTTTGGTTTGGTCCGACACCAAAAACTTCGCCGATTGCTTCCCTCCTTTGAACCAGTTTTTAGGTTTATTTCTCTAAAAATTAGCACCCGCATGCAACAAGTCCTACACATCAAAAATAAATGGTGTGCCGATAAAGGACTAACTACCAATCCTACTAAAACTATAATTGTGCGCAGAGAAAAAAGTTTGGCTGACTTCCAAAACGTCAAAATACAAAGCATCAGTATCTTTTATTTCTAAACCTCAGTAGATTGTAATTCCAAATGTGCGCAACCAGGGTTAGATGCTAGTTTTCAACTAGGTTGCGCAAATTAGACCTTTCCTCCAAGTGCGGTTTAGAAATAAAATACACTGATGCTTTGTATTTTGCCTTTTTCCTACCATGAAATAAATAATAACTAAATGGGTCTGAAACCTACTTTTTTATTTAAAGTGGCGGTTTTATTTTTTCTCTCAGACCGCAGAATTTATTTTGAAGGACTTTGTAAGTTCAAAGATATGATTAATTCCAAAAATTATTAAAAAATTCGATGCAATGTAGAATAAAAATATGGGTAACAAATGCAATACGAAATTTCTTTAGAATTTAAAAAGTTTTAATTTTTTGGATTCACAAGGACGAATAGGTAATTTTTAAGCTGACAAAGAAAGGAGAAGGAAATTCGAGGATGTTATCGAGTATATATAAGCCCCTAACATATAAATTTTTTCAAAAACAAATATTGCGAAATTTAAAGGATAAAATTTTAAAATGACATTTTCAATATATACAAGCCCTTCTGCACTAGAAACTTTAATCTGTTTAAATTCTACAGGATTTCTTCATTAATTTTATACCCGTACTTCTTCTCTAAGCACATTTCTCTGAATTTTTTAAATCATTTTTGAATTACTGACGTCAGAGTGAAGAACTAAAAAGGCAATTTTACTATATTTGGCCATGGTTTCGCGAATATATTGATATTTGTGTTTCAAATTTACGATCGCGCAGTGTTATATGTATAATGAGCTAGACATTTATAAAAAATATTAATTATAAAGAAGAAAAATAGCCAATACTGGTCAAGAAAAGGAGTTTCTTCTATTGCCATCAGTGCAAATTACAAATCCCGAAAATCCCGGGATTACTTGCCAAGAATCCCGGGATTTTTGAAACCTTAAAAAGTAGTGAAAATAACTTGCGTTTCTTTTGATGGTAATGTGGGCTAATGCTTCCTGTCAAAGCGGAAATTAAGACTGACAAGTTTGTGTTAAACGAAAATATGA
Organism: Rhagoletis pomonella; assembly: GCF_013731165.1. Taxonomy (NCBI): domain Eukaryota; kingdom Metazoa; phylum Arthropoda; class Insecta; order Diptera; family Tephritidae; genus Rhagoletis; species Rhagoletis pomonella. The sequence continues at coordinate 3,582 of NW_023473952.1, forward strand.
ATAAGTACATATCGTAATCCAAAAACAAAAGAA
>NW_023473953.1:0-3613 GCF_013731165.1 Rhagoletis pomonella
ATCGCTAGGTGGTGCTGGGGTCGGCATATTCATAAAAATTGAATTTACTTGCTGATTTGGCTCATATTCAGAAAATAATTTAGCCAATTTAAAAGAAATATTTGGACTTGAAACTTACACGATAAGTGGCCCTGTAGCCGAGACATCGCCAAAAATTATTTTACGCTAAGGATATATCTACTATATATTTGTGGAAGTATGTATGTATGTGCCAGGTTGCAGCCTAAACGGACGGACAGAATCGAACAAACTTTTGACAGAGTATTGCCATGACACCTTGGCCTATAATAGGGGAAAAAAATTGGAATTCGACAAGGGGGCGTGGCACCTCCCATAGGCGTGTAATTTTTAATCAGCCATAACTTCGAAACTATAAGTCACATGAACTTGAAATTTGGTATGCAGTCATATATATGGTAGGAGGTGCTGACAGTAGAGTATATATAACTGACTTTCTGAAAGTGGGCGTGGCACATCCCATGGGCGTGAAATTTGTTATCAATCATAACTTCGGAACCATAAGTCACATGAACTTGAAATTTGGTATACAGTCATATATATGGTAGGTGCTTATAGTATGGTATTAATAAATGAGTTTGTAGAAGTGGGCGTGGGACATCCAATAGGCGTGGAATATTTTATCAGCTATAAATCCGAAACTATAAGTCATATGAACTTGAAATTTGTTATTCAGTCATACATATAGTAGGTGCTTATAGTAGGGTATATATAGGGTTGCCAGACGTACTGCTTTTGGGAGTAAACGTACTCCTTTTTATTGCAATGTACTCCCTTGTGCTCCCAAAAAAAAAAATATCTGGAAATGTACTCCTTTCTTAGTTTTGTACTTCTTTTGTACTCCTTTTTCCAGCTATTAATATTTTATCATATACAGGGTGTAAAATAATAACTGTTGCACAGGTTTTTTTTTTTTAATAAAAGCGACCTTTATAGATTTTGCGAAAAAGTAGTTTATTGTTAATTATCCACAGATTTTACTTAAATTTTATAAATAAGTTTTTCAATTTTACGCTTCATTTGGGTTTACCAGCGGTAAACTCTTTGAGAGAAGAGCGCAAGCGGCACGCAAGTCTTCGTCGGTTACTTTATATCTTCTGTAATCTTCTTGGCTCCTTTATACTCGGTCTTCGAAATGACTCGGAACTGGTGACTAGGAGGCCATCATTCCACCAACCCTATAGTTATTTATTTTTAACATTCATTATTGCTTTGAAAAAGATTTCTATGATATGTTTGTTGTTTGTACCTAATTAATGGTAATTTGTAAGAGTAAATTGCACAAAAAATTAAGACAAAAATTGTACTCCTTTTTTATGTTTTGTACTGCTTTTTTTCTATCGAAAATAGAAATGTATTCCTTTCTCCGTTTCAGAATCTGGCAACCCTAGGTATATATGAATGAGGTTGTAAAAGTGGGCGTGGCATATCCCATAGGAATATTTTATCAGCTATAACTCCGGAACTATAAGCCACATGAACTTGAATGTTATGCAGACATAGGTAGGTGCTTACAGTAAAGTATACATAAAGGGGTGGGGCGTGGAAAATTTATCAGTTACAATTTCAAAACCATAAGTCAAATGAAATTGAAATTTGGTACGCAAACGTATCTATGGTAGGGCTTGGCACATCCCATAGGCGTGGACCCTTTTATCAACTACTAGCAGACCATTACTAGCAGACCTGGCGAACTTCGTCCCGCCCAAAATTTTTATATATTTTATTGAAACTTTGTGGTCCAACATTTTTACCAACAATTCACGTTTACGATTTTCATTGGCACATTCGTCTGCTAAGATTATGGTTTGGTGGTAATTTGCCGCTTTAAATAACCTAATAAATATCCGTGAAGAAGTTCTTGAAATTCTCCAGTTGTGCGGCATTTCATAGCACGGTTATTCGCAAAGCGAAATAAATTTTTCTCTTCACTCCCTGGTGGCAACAATGACCCGGTTCTATAGTAAATGTCCTAGAAGCTTTACAGTATAGTTGGTGGCACTTTCAAAATGGGTGCGAATCATTGTTCTACAGAAATGCAATATACATATACTTATTTCAGACGAAATACCTTAAAAGTTTGAACGCATAATAATATTGGAAAATCACATCCATTGGGCCAATTGCAACGCAGGAGCGTTCGATATACTCAATGGTGCAACAGGTCGATTTAATCTGACCTTCACGGCCCCTTTTCTCACTTTGCTATTTTTAGTAATAGCTCGACTTCAGCACCACTTGGCAGCACGTTTTTGCAATAGTATTGCGTACAAATTTAAAACATTAGCCAAATCGGATCATAAATAAGATTTTTAGTAATAACTCAACTACAGCGCCAACTGTCGGATTAAATTGTGAAACTAAACCATCCAGAGACCCACTCAAATACACAAAAAGTTTCGTTAAAATCCGTACAACCATTTAGGAGGATTTCACTCACAAACACACCTACAGAAGAATAAAAAAATTCATTCAAAGATAGCTAAAGGGCGGTACGTTTGTAGGCCTCACACCCCTTTTCAAATAGCCCAAATTTTCTCCATGAGTATGGGCTTGATTTCAACTATATACATATCTCCATACGAAGTTCCAGTACTGTACCATGAATACTTTTAGAGGTATGCAGTATAAAAATTCGATTTATATGGGAGGAGCCACGCCCCCCTTTCCAATAGCTGCCCTCTTTCTTCATGAGTATGCGATTGATTTCGTATATCTCCACACCAAGTTCCAGAACTCTACGATGAACACTTCCAAAGATAGGCAGTATGAAAAATTCGGTTTGTATGGAAGATGCCACACCCCCTTTTCCAATAGTTCCAATTTTTCTCCAAGAGTATGCGATTTATTTCGTACATCTCCATACAAAACTCTAGAACTCTACCAAAAAATTTCCAGAGATAAGCAGTATGAAAAATTCGGTTTGTATTGGAGATGTCACACCCCTGTTTACTATAGCTAAAATTTTTCTCCAAGGGTATGCGATTGATTTCGTATATCTCCATACCAATTTCCAAAACTCTACCATGCACACTTTCAGAGATATGTAGCATGAGAAATTCGGTTTGTATGGAAGTGCCACGCCCCCTTTACATATAGATTTTTTTCAGCCTAAAACCATCCTTGGGACATGTGCGGCAGGTGGCAGTTTCAAAAAAAGCCGCTCCCGAGCCTTGCGAAAACTAACAAACGGCTTTATAAATATAAATTAGTTGAGATATATTATATATTATAATTATATTTTGACAGTATCCGTTCTTTCTGATTGGCGCAAAAAATCTTGCCTAGTGACGAATTCGCCCCTTGATATGGTCGTTACTTAAAGCTATTTATATTCGAAATTGCATGAAAATTGGAAAACAGGAATCTATAAGCTTATCCAGGCAAAAAGCTACCTATGTACCGAATTTTAAGCAAATCGGACCATAAATACGATTTCTTCGAACAGATCGGTCCCTGGTCCACTTCTCGGACAAAATGGATCATAAATGCTAAAAAGCTACCTACGTACCGAATTTTAAGCAAATCGGACCGTAAAAACGATTTTTTCGAATAGATCAGTCCCTGGTCCACTTCTCGGAAAAAATGGACCATA
>NW_023473954.1:0-3613 GCF_013731165.1 Rhagoletis pomonella
CCAAATAGTTTTCGCATCGCATTTCATTTTCGCATCGCATTGCGTTACGAATCGCATTACAGAGTAGACCCCCTGGTCTTTATCGCTTTCGCAATGGAAAGGCTTTTCGCCACTCAACAACAGTTTCATCTCACATCTAATCTTAGGCGTATCGGGGCGCTTGCAGTACATATAACAGTTTTTAAACATTTTAATAAATCTTTCTTTTATACAAACACTTATCTCATCATTTTTTATACAGAAATCAAACTTCTTCGCTTCCATTTTCATTGCCGCAGTACATTCTTCACAAAATTTTGTATTATCAGATTCAATTTGCATTAACCTTTGACACTCTTCATCATATATATCATTTTCAAGTTTGTGTTTTGAAACTTTTGTTTTACATTAGGGATATTCTCGATCCGGTGCATACTGTCTAGCGTGGTGCATGGATAGCATAAATAGCATGATTGGATAATTTTGTTGTTGTTTCATGTGTTCAAACAACAACAAAATTAGCCAATCATGCATATATGCTATCCATGCTAGACAGTATGCAACGTGTCGAGAATCCCCTATTCTTATTTTAAATTATACTTACCTAAAAAGTCTCTGGAGCTAGGTTTAATGCCTCTAATATCTGAAACGGTTTCTAGAGTTTGAAACCGTTGTGAAAGAAATTTATCCATGTCCTCCCACTTGGATATTTCAGTTTTGCTTTCAACAATTTGCTCCTACAACGCTAATGTAGTTTCTGGTAACTTGATGTGTTAATCTGTTGACACTGTAATGTCGAGATGCAGTTATTAATATCTCGCTGCGATTGTTTGATGGAGCTACCACACTCGTTATGTACCGCCTGTAGGTTGAAAAGAATCTTTAATTGGGCATTAACGAGGATACGTTTATTTTCGTATCTATGACTCAAAATTTTCCAGGCAGTTTGAAAGCCATCGTTAGTCAATGGGAATTTACTCACTGTCTCTCTAGCCTCCCCCTCTGTGGCCGTAAACATATCTCGGAACGTAGGCCATGTGAGATAGTCGCCTTTGAATACGTCCGTATCGCACGGAGGAAGTTGAATATTATGTTCTCGGGCGGACATATCCTCAACATCTTTGTCATTCTTTACGAACTTTGCATGGAGTTCTGCCATGTTTGACATGCAGCGCAAGTATACAGCATACGAACTTTTGTATGTACTAGTTCCTCTTACGCTGTCTTTACTTTCTTCCACATGGCTTTCAATTCCTCTTGTTGAATAGCAAGAGTAAATTTCGTGTGATCGGTTTGGGCCGTGTCATTGTAGTCGGCCTCAAACTCTGCCACAGCGTCTGCTAATCGAATAAATTTATCCATGATTAGGCAAATTAAATAGAAATACAGAATTCAAGCTGAATAAAATTAACCAAATTTCAAAACAATGGTAAGCAGAGCCTACAAAAACCCACCACAGCACAACAGATTTCAAGAATTTCTGTGTAATTTGACACGTACTAATTGTTTTATTTATTCCCGTATATGTATAAACGAATATTAATTTGTATATATGTACATATGTATGTATATAATGTTTGTTCTTCAATAGAGACGAATGCTCGCCACCCAACTTTCACCGGCAATACGAGTATGTGTATAAACTCCGTATTTGCGATATGTGTTTTTTTTTTGTCAAAAGGGGTTATTTGCAACGCGCGAAGTAATCTTGTGGATGCGGATTTTTATTTTTTATTTTTTTTTTGTGGTGATGTGTGAAAAAGTATATGTAACACAGTCAGCCACAAGTGAGGTTATGGATACTCGGAACTTAGTGAAGTGTAATTAGTGGTGATAAGTGCGCAAATCAAAACTGCTTGAAACACGAATTTTGAATAGAATTGAAAACCAGTTGAATAAAGATTGAACAAAAAATAAATTTGATTTGCAAATATGAAAAAGTGATGTGCACAACAAAATTTTGCAAGAAAAGTATGTGTTGGCGTTTAACTTGCTCCACTAACCATCTGCAGTGAATGTTTTGCTAAAAGTGACCTTAGCGCTCACTTGTGTACTTGTTATTTAATATGTTCCCAATTAAATATTGAGGCAAGAAAATATATTGAGTTATAATGCACTGAATCCACAAATCACTCGCGTTTGTTTTGGATTTGCGCGGAATATTGGTGGAAAACACTATCACAACTTGACGAATCTATGTGCAAATAAGTGCAGAAATGATAACCATGTATCTTTTCTAATCCTTGTGATTTTGGATATATGCAGATGGTGTTTATGTGGCACGGTATAAGTCGTTGTGTGAAAAGTGCTCCTGTTGATTTTAGCGAGTTTTTGGCCGAAATTATAGCAAGCTGCTGGTGTGTCTTTAGCGCCGATCAAGAAGATGATGTGTTATTGCGCTAAAGTGGTTAAAATTCCTCAAATGCTGCTCTGCCCTCTAGCAACCAGACTTTGATGCAGTGGACAGTATTTTTCTTCTTAAATTCTGTGTAAAGATTTATTAGATTGTGGTGTTGCTAGGCATTTACATAGTATTCGCTAAAAAGTTGTCAGAATCATTTTCATGAAAGAGCTTTTCTAATTATATCAAGCCATGGACAAGTTTATTCGTCTGGCAGACGCTGTGACAGGAAGAAGGCGAAGGCAGCTTATGAGGAATTGGTAAATTCTGATACGTTAGACGCTAAAGCAGTATCTGCTGTGAAACCCAAATATTAAAGCTCGTATGCTGTATACTTGCGATGCATGTCAAACATGGCAGATCTGCAAGCAAAGCTCGTTAAGAGCGAAAAGGATTCAGAGGGTACGTCGGTCCAAGAACATAATATACACCTTCCTCCGTGCGATACGGAAGTGTTCAAGGGCGATTACCTCTCTTGGCCAACATTCCGAGATATGTTTACGGCCATATATATATTGAACAAGCGCCTAACTCCAGTTGAAAAATTGTTCCATCTGAACCAAAACACGCTGGGTGAGGCCAAAGATATAGTTAGGAAGTGTGCTCTTACTAACGAAGGATTTGCCACAGCGTGGAAAAATTTGACAGATAGCTACGAGAATAAACGTATTCTCGTAAATTCTCAATTACAAATCTCTATTAAGAAATTACAGCGAGATATAAATAATTGCATCTCATCACTTAAAAGCCATAAAATTGATATTTCAAACTGGTATGCAATATTTACGTATCTCTGCTCAACTAAATTGCCAGAAAGGACTCTAGCTCTGTGGGAGCAAACTATCGAAAACAAGACGGAAACATCCAAGTGGGAGGATATGGACAAATTTCTGTCCAACAGATTCCAAACACTTGAGACCGTCTCGGGCATAACTGGTATTAAACATACGAAAAACCTGAAACCACATAATAGTAGACTTGTCACTGAAACCCCACAGAAAAGACTCGGCGCCTTCCAGGCAAGTGTGGCCAAAGTAACATGCCAATTGTGAAAATCTAACAGCACAGATTAAAAGACTGCTAGAAGTTCCGTAAGCTTTCGATCTCCGACAGGATAGCGCTCGTAAAGAACAATGATAGTTGCGTTAACTGCCACTCTTCAAGATATACTGTGTCGAGGTGCACCAGCAACATTGTCAGCGATGCGATAGCAAAACAGAGTACCAAATAGTT
>NW_023473955.1:0-3613 GCF_013731165.1 Rhagoletis pomonella
ACTTACTCACTATTGTTCTTATTTTCAAATGTGAAAAATGTATACGAGAAATTTTTCATTCTAAAAATAAAACTTCCTATCTATAACTTCACTGCGTTTTCATACATTGGGAGCATTTCCCAATAGGTTATGGGCCATCGCGCAATGTCGAAGGAAGGCGTTAGTACAACGATCGCCAAACTAAATGGTGAAAACTACGCAACATGGAAGGTAAAGATGGAACTACTGCTGATCAAGGAAGATTTGTGGGACATAGTCTCAAAGCCGAAGCCAGCGCAGCCGGACGCAAACTGGATCAAGCAGGACGGACAAGCTCGTGCAACCGTTGGACTGATGGTGAATGATGATCAACTGGTGCATTTCAAAAACGCGGTTACAGCCAAGGATTATTGGAATGTCCTGAAAGAGTTTTATGAAAAACTATCCCTTAGCAGTCGTGTTTTTCTGATGAAGACGATTTGCAAAATGCAATTATACGACGATGAGAAAATGGAGCAGCATATTAACGATTTGATGAGTTACGTTGAGCAGCTATCCATGATGGGTGATCCACTAAGCAGTTCCTGGACTGTTGCTATGCTGTTGAGCAGTCTTCCGGAGTCATACGATCCATTAATTGTTGCGTTGGAAGCAAGAGATGAGATACAGCTTAACATTAACTTCGTCAAAGGAAAACTTTTGGAAGAGGCTAAACGTAAGGTGCACAAACGGAATACTTCGGATTCGGCGGTGCTGAAAATCGAAGGGAGAAAGACTCAATTCAAAAGGACGGGAGTTCAGATCGAGTGTTTTTATTGCAAGAAAAAAGGGCACATGAAGAAGGATTGTAAATTTTTTAAAGAGAAGCAAAAATATCACGTTAATATGGCCGGGAAACAAGATGATTCACTGGAAGAGCTATGTTTTTGGTTAGGCAAGTCGACGAAAAATGATTGGTACATCGATTCAGGAGCAACATGTCACATCGCAAACAATCGGGATTTTTTTGACATGCTAAACGATAATATCCAAGAAGCTGTTAATGTCGCAAATGGTTACCAAATTCGGTCGCAAGACAGAGGCAGTGGTCACATCGAGATAATAAATGCTGATGGTGAGTCTGAAAGGATAAATGTAAAGGATGTTTTGTTCGTTTCTTCAATAGAAAGCAACTTGCTATCGGTGAAGAAGTTAACCGAGATGGGTTATCAAGTACTCTTTGAAGGAAATAATTGTAAAATTATTAAACATAATCAAGTAAAAGCCACAGCTGAATTAAACAATGATTTATACAAGCTGAGGGTGACTTGTGCAGAGGTGAATATGGTGAACAGTGCTGGACGACATCAAGGATGTGTACATGACTGGCATCGAAAGTTGGGTCATCGTGACATCAAGGTTGTGTGGTCGTATTTGAAGGACAACAACATCAAAGTCAATCCGTGTGATGCTGAGTTTCAGTGCGAAGTATGCCTTATTGGTAAGCTGACAAGAAAACCATTTCCGAAGGTAGCAGGTGAGCAGTCAGGTGCTGTGTTAGATTTAATACACACAGATGTTGCTGTAATGAATAAAACAACACCAAGTGGTTTCCGTTACTTCGTGACGTTTATTGATGATTACAGTAGGTACTGTAATTTGTATTTACTCAGACGCAAGTCCGAGGTCGTAGCTCGCTTAAAAGATTTTATAAGTTTCGTTAGAACAAAATTTCAAAAGACTCCAAAAATCATAAGATCTGATAGAGGAGGAGAGTTTACTGGTATAGCTGTTGGGCAGTATTTAGCAAGCTTAGGTGTTCAGCAACAGTTCACAACACCGTACACTCCACAACAAAATGGAGTAGCTGAAAGACGAAATCGGTACTTAACTGAGATGGTGCAATGTATGCTAGCTGATGCAGACCTTAACGATGAGTTTTGGGGTGAGGCGATAGTTACAGCAAATTATATTGAAAATCGTCTACCAACAAGGTCAAATAATAATATTCCTTTTGAATTATGGGAAGGAAGAAAAGTTGATATGTACAAGTTTGAACGGTTTGGTTCAAAAGCTCACGTTCTAATACCAGCTAAAAAGCGTAATAAGTTATGCAGGAAAACAGAAAAATTAATTTTCGTGGGATATTCAGAGGAGTCGAAGGCGCTCAGATTTTTAAGTAAAGAGAAGAAGAAAATTGTCATTAGCCGAGATTACGTAATTCTTAAAGATGATTTGGAATTTGAAAAGCAATCTGGACAAATCTCGGAAGAAGTGGGCATATCACTAGAAGCTAGTAAAAAGAAAAATACAGAACACAGTGAATTAGAAGATGACGAATACTTGACTGCAGATGAAGATGAAGCTGTAGATGAAGGCAATGACAGCGTTATAATTTCACAACAAGACTTAATGATGAATTCAATGGTTGATATTTCATCTGATGACACCATTGTTCCAGAAGAAGAGCTTAGAAGATCAAAGCGAGTTTCAAAACCCCCAGTTAAATATACGTGCTTAGTATCAGAAGCAGAAGAGCCAAGCCATTACAAAGAGGTTTTAGTTCGACAAGATAAATCCAAATGGATGAGAGCTATGGATGAAGAAATGGATTCTCTTCGTAAAACTGGAACGTGGATTTTGGTAACTCTACCCCGAGGGCGTAAGGCAATAGGCTGCAAATGGATTTACAAAATCAAAAGAGACGTAAACGGAAATATATTAAAGTACAAAGCTAGGTTGGTTGCGCAAGGTTTTACACAAAAGTATGGAGTTGACTACGAAGAGGTATATGCACCGGTAATACGTTCAACCACTTTCCGCACGTTTTTAGCAGTGGCGGGTTCGCTAAATTACACGGTTAAGCACTATGATATAAAAACTGCGTTTTTAAATGGAAATTTAGTAGAAGACATCTATATGCGCCAGCCACCGGGTTATGAAGTCAAATCGAAAAATGCAGAAGTACTAGTATGCAAACTTAAAAAAAGTTTATATGGGTTAAAGCAATCTGCAAGATGTTGGAGTAACAAATTTTTCGATGTTTTATGTGCAGCAGGTTTTCATCGAGGAGAAGCTGATTGCTGTCTTCTGAAGAAAAAGAGGGAAGATCACTACATATACGTATTGGTTTATGTTGATGACGTATTAGTTACCTCAAATGTAAACACCGATTTCGAAATTGTCGAAAAAATATTAGAAGATAATTTTGAAATATCACGGCTTGGAAAAATTAATTTTTATCTGGGTATCAAAATTGAGAGGGAGGAGTCCGGATATTATACTCTAAATCAAGAAAATTATATTGTAAATTTAGCTAAGAAAGCTGGACTTCAAGACGCAAAATTTTCAAATATCCCAATGGATGTTGGATACATACAGTATCGGTCATATCTATAGCACGCCATTTCAAAGTGATATTGTGTGCCACTTATGTGTATTTATTTATTTTTAAGAATTTTCAATTAAAATACAGTTCTTTCTCTAACAAACCCCATATAAAGCCAAGTTCAACAATTTGTAGAAAACTTCAAAAAAGTGCAACAAAATTTCACCTAAATTTCAAACTTTTTTCTCGGAAGTGTTAGAATTTTTTTGAGTACACAGTTTTTTATCCCCTGCAATTTTAGTCTGATAATGTGCAAATTTCAAGTAG
>NW_023473956.1:0-3613 GCF_013731165.1 Rhagoletis pomonella
TTTTATTAATTGCATTCATATTTGATGACTTCCACTCAAATATAAATGAATATATTTTATTCGTATATGAATGCAAAAAATTTTGACTTTTTCGTCCCTGCTCCGACGTAGAACGGGTAGAGTGAACGATGTGGGAAGAAACAAAAGAAACACAGAGATCAACGAATACCGCAATTTATAAAGTTAACAAAAGTGCAGATAATTTGTGACAGGGTGGTATGTCGTAGGTTTAGAAACGCGCTGTTTCCTTTTCCTCTTACAGGACTTCGTGTTTGCAACCCTGTTAGTTGCCGCCATTTCAGTCTTTGTGCGACACTTTCCTTTTTTCCTTAATGCAAAAGCTGACCGCTAGCAGTAATGTAAGTTTAAAGTGTGCATTTCGGCAAAAAAATATATATAAAACTACTTTGCTAAGCGCTAATACCGACGTAGTTGTACTTTCCAATTGAAAGAAGCTGAAATTATGAAGCGGGTATTGTTTTCTAAATGCTTGTGGTGCTACAAAAATGCGTGAAATGGTGCAGCAAATTGTGTTCAAGTAGTTTTGATTTGTGTTAAAATGTGAAACGAGGCGACTGAGGACTAGCATCAAGCTCCCGCTATGGTCAGATTCACGCTATAAGATAGACTCAGTGGTGGCCCGGACAGCCTGTTTGGGTGGTGTTAGAAAGGCATCAACAATATGGTAGCAGAAAGTAAAAATGCTGCATATTAACTTAAATACAAGCATATATTTCTAAGCTTAAATATAAAATCCATGATGATGGAGAAAATTTAGAAAAAATTGCAGCTCGTCGCAACTATAAAATGATTGCTGAGAAAAAAGTGCCAAGTAAAGAACGTAAGACAGCTAGAAATTTTCCAAATAGCCACAAAAAATATAACAATACTAAATATAAATTTTTTTTTATAGATTTACGTTCCATAATCTTTTAGAGGAAATTTCAATGGTTCCTAAAGTGGGAATGGATTTTTATATGAGAATAACGTGAGTGCTATAAATATAATTTAAACCGTTCTTACAGAGAAATCCAAATCAGAATACATATGTAAATTTTATATTGATGTACATGATATTATAGTTTTGGTAGCATACACATTTTTGGTTGATTATGTAAGAAAATGCTTGCATATTTTATGGCGGATAACCTGACTAGCTGAGAATAGTATTGTAGCATGTACATACATAATTTGCCGGAGTGATAATTGAAATGTAGATGTCGCGTTGCACAGCTTATGCAATTTCCCCTCTGATAATGGTTAATTTTTATGGCTTTCGATTTACTCTTTCAGGAGAATGAAAAAAAAACTATGCACACATACGTGCGTATATATGTATGTATATACATATGTGTATACATATGTGCAAACTAATTTGTGGCCTAAATGGAAGCTAGTTTCATATAATATTACTGGGTTAAAAAAAAAAATATTTACATATTAACAATGTATAAGCCAAAAAGAATATCTTATAATTAAGTTTTACAATTTCGCCAAATGAGAATAAACTTAACGATAACAATGTTTCAAATGCATTGAATGTTCTACCGATATTAATAGCAATAAATATCGGTATAATGATATCGTGGAAGTTGCCAGCATCGATACCGATAGATATGTAGTATGTATGCACATATTGTTACTTTAATTCACTAAAACTATGTCCACATATCAATATTATCTCAATCAAAGCTCGTTTTTTAATCACCCCGTTCAAACTGGCAAATCTCGGATTATTAGCCGTCAAATTTGTTGTGCTTGCTATTCTCACATCTCAAAGTTATGTTTCTTCTCTGTGCCACCGTGATCACCTTTTTCCTGATATATTAAGCAATTTAAATACATTGAACCTAATATTTGTTTAAAAATACCTTTACAACCCTCTTTTCGTTGCTAGCGTCCAGTTTTGTTTACTTTTTTATTTGGCATTTATCCTCTTCTTCGTAAAAATAATCGATAAAACTAGGCTGAACACCGAAAAGTTGTCGGTTTAATCTGAGATTATTTTATAATTACAGATTAACGAGGGACGAATTTTGTATGGCTAATCTCTTTTTATAATTACAGATTAGGGAGTTAAGCTCGAAAATGAGGATAATCTACTTATGTGTAAACGTATGTATAAGCTACAGCTTTTAATAATAATAATAATAATAATAATACTAATAATACATAAATTAATCGGGGAAAATGATTGGAAAATTGAGATGGAAGCTTCATATAAAATCCTTGTGTGTGCTAAGTACACTCTCAAACTACTAAGTGTTCTTTCTAACCCTGAGGAAGTTATTGACGAAGGCAACGGTATCGCAAAAAAAAAAATGTAATTGAACACGCTTGTCGGAAGCGAAATGTCAAATATGCATAAGGTGCAGGACTTTTGGAAAATCGCAGGAGTTGCGAATGCCATGTGTTACCTTCAAAAAAAAAAAATGAAGACTTAAAAGTTCCACGCTGTATGATTGAGCCCTTGCTAGCGTTGGAGTTGAATAAACAATGATGCAAATGCACTCTGCGTAAGCAACTGTTATTAACAGAAGCATATAAATATCGATGGTCATCTGCAATAACGACACACTTCAAAATTTAAAAAATAAAAATCCTTACTACAGTTAAGTGGCCCATGGCTCTAATCCTTGTCTAATCTTTAGTACTTACTTTAGCAAACCTTACTACTTACTTTAGTAATGGTTGGACTTGTATTAGGCAAGGATTAGAGACAAGAGTCACTTAACAGTAATAATAGTTTTTTTTGTTGTGACTTTTGAATTGTGGCGTTTTGTCAGAGGACTAATCATATGTATGTAAATGCATGCTTTTAAGAGAAACTTAAGGCAGACAAGGGAAAACAAATCCTATTGGAAAGAAAATGCGTAGCTTGCGGCGACCCCTTTTTGTTAACAGCCATTGTCTCGAGCTGGAGAATTTGCTCATCTTTAATATTTCAATATGTTTTAGTTTGTACTAAAAAATTTAAGACTAATATTTGAGCCTTCACATTTCATTAACATTCTCAGGGGCAACTGCTAAAAACAGAAGTGCATGCTGTTAAGTATTCCTAAAAAAATGTCATTAGTGGTATTCGCGCTTGTGTATATTCGCTGTATCCTGCGTAAGTGTAACTGGAAGAGCGTGTGGTTGTTGTTGCATGTGTATTTGATGTACCGCTAGCAACAACAAATCACACGCTTATGCAGTTACGATTACACAACATACAATGAATACACATACTAAGTGTGAATTCCCCTATTAACTCCAATTAAATACGAGTTAAAATAAAACTTTCACAGAGCTGTTAGCGCATTTAAGTAACAGCGGATAGCTGAATCCAAGAAGCGACGACTGGTGAGAGCCGCAGAGATAGAAATCATGCACACTACGTCAAATATGTATATAGGTGCTCACACAGTTCTCTGCTCACATAAACGAATTCTTTCAACGGCAAAATAGCAAACGGCAATGCATGAACAAGATACGATTAGGATTTTTAGTTCAGTTCACCGTAGGCTTTAAATACGTGAAGTTTGTTGCAGCTACTTAAGCGGGTGTGGAGTGATCTCGTGTTGGGCGTAGGTTGACAAAGTAGGCATTATTCATTTTAATTGAGAAAAAA
>NW_023473957.1:0-3613 GCF_013731165.1 Rhagoletis pomonella
TGTAATTTGTGGTAAATTTGTAATTTGTGGTAAATTTGTAATTTGTGTCTAAATTGTATGGCTTCTCCTGCCGGCAGAACTCTACCCACTTTCTGGCGTCGTCGCGGGGAAACAAAAAAAACTGCATTTGGGGGCTTCACCCCTACGGCTGCTGCAATTCAACACACGACACGACATTTTTATAACAAATAAAACGTTTTTTACTTTAGAACGCACGAATTACTTCGATTTTTCACTCGAAAGTACACAATACGTTTGCGTTTGTTTACGAATTTCCATAAACGTCAAAGTCGGCGAAACCAAAGTAGCGGTTTCGGGAATGCACAACCTTCATGGAAAATTCCAATTTGTTTGGGAGGGGTCACCATTCTAGATTTATTGTAAATATTTTCTGTCTAAGACTATCCTTGGGAAATCCGTAGTAAGTGTGCCCAATTTGGCTCTGATCGGGAAAGCGGTTAAGTAAGTACCTATTTTCCAATCCAGGTCATAAACCATCTATGTGCGAAAATTTATTTTGACCACCCACTTCAAAAATATCTTCGAAATTAAGCTCTCTTAAAATTATTTAATTTAATTAACTTATTAATTTAATTTAAATTTTTTACAGGTGGAAACTTTAAAAAAAGTAGCCTATTTTCTAATCTAGGTCATAAACTACCTGCGTGCGAAATTCCATCCAGTGATATTAGTAGGATGGCAACCCTCTTCAAAAATATCTTCGAATTCAAGCTCTCTTAGGCTTTCTGCCCACTGGTCGTCTAATCATAGTTGTTTCATCGTCACAATCATGATGCAACGATTACATGACGACTACCCTTCCGCACACTCGGCCGTGATATTTCAACTCACTAGCGTCTAAAAATTCGCTTAGAGCAGGTATTTTCTGTTTTTTTGGTAAATATTTTCGCAGTCTTTACAAAAACCTGCAATTTTAAAATTATTAACTGTGCTGCAACAATTCTAGGCGTAATTTATCATAAATCTCTCGTCTTTTATTTTCTGAAATGTATTTTGTTCACGCACGTAGACAATTTTTACAATTTCGTCATATTTGAAAGTTAAAACTCTCACTTTTATTGAATTTTATTGCACTTATCCACTTTTTAATAGTTTCCACAGATTCTATACAAGAAATTAGTATTTCTGTAATTTTAATGCAAATATTAACTTTTTCACTAATTTTTTCCCATAAAATGTAAACAAACATAACGATTAGCAAACAACAATGTCGAGCTTATCCGTTTCTGCGTGTTCTGCGATTTGTTGCTAACTAGCCGATAACGACAGGTGTGCAGACCTCCATTGAAATGCATGTGCTGGGCTCATACTTTCAGGGCGAGACGATAACGCAACCATGATTGGACGACAAGGGTGCAGATAGCTTTCCGCGTGATTATTAATTCAATTGAAATTTTTTAGCAGCTGGCAACTCCTAAAAAAGTAGAATATTTTTCAATGTAGGTCATAAACTATCTGTGTGCAAAATCTCATGCAAACCCGTTCAGTCGTTTCCGCGTGATGGAGCACTAAACTTCCAAACATACAAACTCTCACATTTATAATATTATTTAGTAGGATTACCGAGCTTGAAAACTGAGTTTCCATTTTTATACCTACATATGTTTCAAGGTTCAAACAATAAAGTGAAACGGTTAGGATAGTGGCCACAACATTTTTTTCAAATGTTGAAAATCAAAAGTTCTAGAGATATATTCATATATGCCCTGCCGATCACTGCCGTAAAATCTTAAAAATTAGTTTATATCGATGGTTCGCTGCAATAACGACACAATTCAAAATTTGAAAAATAAAAAATCTCACCACTGTTAAGTGGCTTATGATTAGTAAGGATTAAGACATTGATTATAGAAGGATAAGAGTCATGAGCCACTTAACAATAGTAAAAGACCCTTAAAATTAATTTACGAGAAAAAGAAAAATGACAACAAAGCAACAGGCATGGACACTCCGAACACACCACAAAGTACCACCAGGACAAAAATCACCGACTTTTACCGACCTGCAGGCAAAAACCATACAGAGACAACATAACGGATGTTAATATCGAGACAGCGAACCTACCAACCTATTACCTGCTTCTGAAATAAAAAAGGACACCATGACATTTCTAATAATTAATCATCGACGAAAATCACATTACCTAAGATAAATGAACATAAATTAAGGACAAAAACTCGAACCAGACAGAACGAAAAATGACACTGAAGATGGCACAGTGCTGAAACCGGTTTGTCTGCAAACCAAACTTGACAAGGGATGACGGAAATTCGTTCCAAAATAAATCAATAGTAAAAGATTTTATTTTTTTTAATTGTGGCAGTATTGCAGACGACCATCGATATGTATTTATTACTTAACCATTTATTCATAGCATTAGTGAATATTAATTGTATTTCTTTATTTTCCGATCTTCAATAGATTTTTCTCAGCAAGCATATGATATTTTGATGGAAGTGAAATCAAATATCCTCCTGCAATATAATGAAGATGTGGCTTGGCTTTCCTTTTACTCCGAGATGCTTCTAATTATTAAAGTTATTTTATATTACAGTGTAGAGGAAAAGTAAGTTCGATCATAAATTTAAAATTCTATGAAAAAATTAAACATCCTTAAAACTTTTAGTCTCAATCCTATGCCAATTATGTACCTAGAAGAGCTGTGTAAATTTGGATTATACGTAATTAATGGACAACAAAACCACATATGCCTGTTAAAGAAATATAGCTGTGAATACACGGAAATATTCGAAGAGAAGTATTTGTTCTTAAAATGGAAAGAGAGAATTCATTATATAAGTTCGTTACTTAATATGCCCACATTCGAAGAACACAAAAGTAAGGAAATCCAAGATGAAGACTTACCCGGCTTGGTAAAAATTAAACCATAAAATTTTTGGTGAAACAGTTATACGCCGTAAAAGTGGTACCACTCTTTTTTAAAGTATTGTGATTTGTTTTGTTTTTCGGTTACATTCATAATCCGGAAATTCAAAATCCAGACATATCAAAATAAAGACAAAATTTAAAAATGCAGAAAAATCAAAATACAGACAAATCAAAATACCGGCAAATCAAAATCCAGACAAATCAAAATACCGACAAATCAAAATACAGACAAATCAAAATACTGACAAATCAAAATACTGACAAATCAAAATACAGACATGAGGGGAAAAAATGTCGGTATAAAATTTTTGCAAATCAAAATCGTGTCTCTTAAGTCGTAGTTAGGCTCGCAGAGAGATCTGCGCAAAAATACTGTGGGAAAAATACTGGGGAATACTTTTCTAAAAAAATCCCGAATCCACCCCTAACCTTCTTCATCAAAACAATTTCAGTGTACCGGAATTTATTTAAAAAATTTTAATTAGTAAGTATTTACAAACAATCATTAACTACTTATATTAATTGAGATGCTTAGCTATATTGGCTAAGTATTCTTTGGGAGCATGGTTTTCCCTTTCCATAACAATTGTTTTAAATGTTCAGTTTTCCAGGCGTCGCCGTTTAGCTTTCATTCCAAATTTTCGCCTGCGGCGTTCTTTTATATTAAATTATATTTTAAGAAATACTGAAAATTTGGAATAAA
>NW_023473958.1:0-3613 GCF_013731165.1 Rhagoletis pomonella
ACAATGTAGTATATGAAATAACATGCACTGGTAATAACAATGAAAGCTGCAATAAATGCTATGTAGGCACAACGAAACGAGCGTTGGGTATAAGAATAAATGAACATAGGATGGACGCAAAAAACAAAAAGATGACAACTGCGCTGGCTCAACACTTGGCAAACAACGAACACAAAGCGGACTTCGACAGCACCCGAGTTTTGGGCATCGAAAGAGGAGAAAGAAGGAGAATGACACTGGAAAGCCTACGAATACAACAGAAACTTGACAATATGATGAATTTCATAGAAGATGTGGACAACACAAACAACGCCTACACAGCTATATTAAAATCTAGATATAAACAAAACAAAGAGAAAGTAATGTAAACTCGCTGCGCTAAAACCATGTAATTATTGTTGTTTAATGTGAATAATCGTAAAGTGTGAGTTTCAAATTCTGATGTGTATTTTATAATAATTGTTAACAATGTTTATTGTTTATCGTTCAAATAAAGCAGACTCCCTGAGGAAGGCGCGAAATGCGTTGAAACGCGTAGGCCGAACGGCCGAAGTTGCTCATACCCAGCACACAAAAATGCAAGGAATTTGGCCCTGTCAAAATAAGTAAAAAAAAGCAATTTCAATTTTGTGGCTCTTTCATCTCCTTTTTGGCACTATTTTTGAAGTCCAATAGACACATTTTGAAATTTTCGAACTCCATCCCTGATGTGCGCTCCACGTTTTTCGTTTTACATCTCATAAATTGTTTATAATGACGCTAAAATTTCTAAATCAAAAGTTATCAAAACAAATTCTATAGGACTGATAAATATTATTTTCTACTTTTTAGTCCATTTATAAAAGCGTGAAAGTTTTTATTTTTATTTTATTTATTTTTATTTACATTAGTTTAATTTTCTATGTGCGAATATGTTTTCCATAAAAATATATGTATACATATACTATATACATGGACTGGACACGTCGCGTCGTCAACTTTAGGTAGCGATATATTCCTTTGGAGTATCACTCTCAATTCTTTAAATGTTAAAATAAAATAATTCAAACAAAAACGATGCTAATCTCTAACATATTCCCAAAGCTCATGAAAAAATGTGAAGATTAAATCTAACGATGTAGTTTTGCATCGCGGTTCGGCTCACTAATGGATTTGCATGTGATGTATCCGAGTTTTAAAGTGATGCGAAAAATATTCGTCACTCGCAATTTTAAAACTCAAAACTTGAAACAACAAAACTGCAAGCCTTTTACGCCAAACATCAAATTCAAAAACTGACAAAAAAGAAAAGAGCGAATCTAGATAAAGCGATGATAAACAAACAAGCAAGCAAGAAGCTCAAGAAGTGTTCCGCCGTCTCAGCCTCTTCAAAGCAGGATGGGCAAATGGAGTTGTCATTTACGCCACACACACACATCACATCACAGTCAGGTGATTGTGCCACGTGAAGTGACCAGTCAGCAGTGTTGGCGCTGACAATTTTTAGTGGTGGCCACATTCGATTTTAAAAGTGCCTAAAAATGGCTTTTTGCTTTTGGCTAAAAAATTTCATTGCAAATGAAAATATTTTTCAAACTTATTTTTTTTTTTAATTCAGGTACAAAATTGTTTACATATAATGTAAAGAACACAAAAAATGTGCATACTTTAGCTTGAATTTTATATAGATGAATATATTTCAGTACATACATACATATGTAGTTTGTAGTCTTATTGCATGACGCTTCTTCGGAACCAGTATCGGTCGCGTATTCGTCTATATCTAAAGTTGTTTTAACAAACATCTTTGAAAAATATTTAAAATAAGCATAGAAATACCCAAAAATGTGTGTTCGTGTTTACTTATACATTTTCTCAAGATTAGAATTTGAGCGCTTTTCAACGAGGAATAGTAGCTAAAATACATAAATATGTGCATTTTATTGCTGAATTGAGTTAGGAGTGCCACACTTTTTTTCAGGTGGATCATGGACAAATTTTGAATTTGGGCATGGAAAAAGATATTCACTTCAACATTTAAAATCATTTAAAGAAGTGGCTAAAAAAGTGGCTAGTGGCAAAAATATATTTTGGTGCCATAAAAAAGAAGGCGGTGGCTAAATCTAGCCACCAAATGGTCTTCTCAGTGAGCGGAAAAAACTAGATAGGCCTGAGATTGAAGGCAACTTGAGTTTTGCCCACCTGCATACACTCGATGGCTCCCAGTCATTGCTGAGCGAAGTATCCACCCAATTTCTGATGGTGGCTCGATGGTCGAAGTGGGGAGTGCTATAACTGGTTGCAGATCGAGGTATGCCTGGTCTAAGCCAACGGTGGCCAAAGGGTCAGATGTCTCATTTCCAGGCACTCTCGAGTTGCCCGACACCCAGAGTAAAGCAAGCGCATTATCTTTACCAACATAATTTAGTCGAGACTTGCATTGCCGAACTAGTTTGGAAGTGCTTAGATAGAGGGCTGGCCAATGCCTTAAGTGCGGCTTGGTTGTACCTGTAGACATGTACACTCCTTCCCCTCCAGCTATTTTCCACCACGTAGTCTATGGCTTTGGGTATTGCAAATACCTCAGCCTCCCAAGAGAAAAAGTGAAGCTTATCCCGAAACTTAACTTCGAAAAATACTCGGATCCTGACCCTGAGTCAGTTTTGGAGCCATCAGTGAAGATTCGAATATGTGCGAGTACGGGCTCTGTGCTGGAATTAAATCAGCATTCCCCCTCATCGAACTCTCTCTCGAAAATATCTTCAACAAAGGTAATTGTGGCGTGCTATTCTGTAGCATTAAAAAGACACGTGCTCAAATATCGGCTGCCGACAATTTCCGCCTCGCCTCACTCAGTGTTATACCAACATCCGTTTCTTTCTAGTCTGCATTTAAGGCTTCCCCTCGTATGATGACACAAAGTGACGGTAAGTTTATCAGTGCGTCAAGAGCACTATACACCACTCAAAAAAAATGTAATTAATAAATAGGCTATCAAGCAACCATTTTGGTTCTCTACTATCGAAACCAGATACATTTTCGTGGACCACCACTTACAACTCGTGGACCCCTGTCGAGTCCCCCGTGGACCACTTTGGGATCACTGCTTTATATGAAAGAAAATGCACAACACCGTCAGCTGAAAAATATTAAAAATCAACGCGATTTTCAAGCGTTTTGAAACTCGGAAGTTTATTAAAATTCAATGGGCCATAAAACTGAATACCTTAAAAATTTTCAACAAAATATTAGTTTTTTTGGGGATTTTGGGGAAAGTTTGCTGAACTTTTATAATTTTTGCACAAAGTTTTAAATGTGAATTTATATGGTACAATAAAAAAATATGAAAAATCAAATAAACAAAAGAAATATAGCCAAAAGTGGTCAAAATAAAATGTTTATATTATTTCTTCCACCATTGTACATACATGTATATCGTCGTTTAAAGTACAAAACCGCGTATCGTCATTCTGCAAACCGCGTAACTGACATTTGCTGCCAAAAATTGCAGCTCACACAAGCTCTTGGCTCAATCCTTATCCATTCGTCCTGAAATATACTAGCCAGAAATACGATTGCTTTATAAAAAAGAGAACTATTCTGAAATATGAGTGTTTTACTCTCTAGAAAATAA
>NW_023473959.1:0-3613 GCF_013731165.1 Rhagoletis pomonella
ATGTAGTATAATTACGGTGACCATATTAACCAGCGTAAAATAAAGGACATTTTTTTCAAAATGATTTGGGAATACGTACATACAACTTGTATGATAAGAGTACCTTGCCCATATCGTAATTTAAATCAAATATTTACCAGTTAATTATAATATTTAATTGTATAAGTTCACCTTCTGTAGCGAAAAATGAAGCCAAATCCTTTTCAAGGACTTCGCCATCCTTTGCTACCAAAATGCGTTTACCATAATTCATACTGCACGACGAAGCCAACACACAGTAATTAAAAATTGGAACTCAATGTTCATAATCCACTCCAGCCTTCATTTTTCATCAAATTTTTGCTAAAAAAAAATAAAAATAATATTTTTTGGAGAACATGTTTTTATAACATTTTTTAATGTATTTTTTGCTTTGGGAGAACCATAAAATTGTTTTCAACTAGTTTTTGTTATGAAACATTTATTAACTGGAACAGGAGAATACATTTTCTTCAAAATTGCTACTTTTTCTGCATTTTGCACTAAAAAATTTAATATAACCAAATTAAAATTCAGAAATCAGGCTCAACTGGTCTCTTGTAAATATTGTAAGCTTTCATAAAAAAAAATAAAAATTATTCAAATTAAGTGAAAAATGAAGTGAATTAGTGCCAGTTGTGAACCACTGTGCAGCAGGGGGTTTATTGTTCTCTTTCAGTAGAACAGACACACAACTTTCCCTGTGCTTTATAGACTGTACAAAGATTACCGATTAAATAAAAACCCTTAAGTGGGGTGCGAAACAAACTGGGGAAAGTTTTCTTTATATATTATAAGGGACATTTTATTTTTTCACATTCTGCGTTTAAAAATTTACCTCTGAAAAATGCAAAGCCGATTTAAAGGACAGTTTAAGAAATAAAGGACAAAAGGCGTCCTTTATTTTGAAAAAAATTATAAAGGACAGGGGGTTAAAATAAAGGACTGTCCTTTAAAATAAAGGACGGATGGTCACCGTAAGTATAATACAAACTACTATTTGGGGTGTTAAACAGTATTTTATAATTAAGGCTGGTTCACATAGAACTTTCGCGTTGACTTTGTAGTTGCATGAAAAATTATATTTCTTCCCCTCATTTGATTAAAAGGAAAAAACATTTCATATAATTTTATTTATTTGCAACAGCTGGCGACCGACGCAGCGATCTTTCTGCTTTGTGTGTGTGTTTGTCTGCTCTTAGCGTTGCCAAATTTTGGCTATGTGGACGGCTGCTTTGAAATTCATCGCCAACGCAACGGTAACAGGCGACAAATAAATTTTTTCACCAAGGATTATATTTCATTCATCAGGTATACAGCATAACTGCTACAAGTAGCAAACTATTTTGGGGTGTTGCAAGTGCTTACTTGTTTTTTGTTTCTGCGGCACAAACGATTATAATATCTTCGTTACTTACTTTTCTCTGTAAAGACAAAATACATACATACATATACATACGCATTTTATGTATGTACATATGTACATATATATATAACTATAAAAAATATTTCATTCCATAATCTATGCTTATGTATGTAATAAATTTTATTTGTTGTTTTAAATGTTGCCCTAATATAATATTCACATATTTATATGCATATGCACATATGTACATACAATAGGTACGTTCGTTTAAAATCTCCAGTAAAAACATCCAACTGCCAAATTCCGGCGAAATGTCATATGTTCTCTCACAAAAGAAAAATATCCAAAATTGTACGCGAACAGAAAATTTGCAGAAACTTGCAAGTTAGACGAACAGCTGATATAGTTTTTGTTTACATTCAAAAGTGTAAAATTTAAAACGTACGAAAAGTCATCACAAAGTGTTATACTGACACAGTTTATTGATTAAACAAATAACTACTTATTTCTTACAAGTTTAATAAGTGGCATTTTGTAATTTGTAACTTCCAAACCATCAAATTCAATTTTGTGATTTGCGTAAATGCCAACCACCTGTTTTTGATCAGCTGTTGGCAAAAATTTTCTCAGCAGAAATCAGCAGCTTGTAAGTTTTGGATAAACATGAACAATTAACAGCTACGCGAACGCAACTAATTATTAACATACTTTCGTACATAATCTATTAACATACATTCCTACATTTCTATGCACAAAAATACATGTGTTTTATAGTACACTCGGAGCGCTCGCTCGTCGCTCACTCGTCTTCAGCGTTGCCATTTTAGCTGTTTTCCGGCTAGATTTAGCCGGTTTTGATAGCATCTAGCCGGAGAAAATTCGATCTAGCCGGCAGCCGATTTGTTAGCCGGTTTGTAAAAAAAAGTTAGCCGTTTTTAGCCGATTTTACTATTTGCCTAATTTTCAGGTGCAAAAAGTAAACAAGTTGTTCGAAAGCAATAATGCAGACCCAATGAAGATTTTTAATGACCTCAATGTTTTACTTTCGCATCTATGCTCCCTAGTGGTTATTAGCGCGGACACATTTGATCCTATATGCTCCCCGTTGGAACCATACCTTGCTCCATTTCCTCAGTTTTATCACAGTTTTGAAGAGTATTTAAAAACAAAAGTAAGCACAAACGCTTTTGACCACGAAGCCGAGAAAATAATTCGAGAAAATGGTCGCTATTTTATTATCACTTTAATAAAGGAATTACGCCAACGTCTCCCTACAAATATCGCCACACTAAAAAAAATTGACTTTTTTCGGTTGGAAATGCATTAAGAGTAATTAAACCAAAAGTATTTGTTCAACTACAGCAACAAAAACACAAATATAATGCCGACGAAATAACATCCATAGAGATGCAATGGCAACGGTTAACGTTACATACCTGGAGTAATTTAGACTCAACTGTAAAATTTTGGGCCGAAGTTTATCAATTTCGAAATGCCCTAGGAGAAAACCCTACCCTACTCGCCTCGGACCCCGAGCGAAGCAACACACAACAGCCTCGCTCGTTTAATAGCAAGCCAAACTTCTCGTGCCTCGCCTCATTGCAGCTACGAGTACGGGCTGCGAGCGCCTCGTTGCCTGCGAGGCATTGAGTAGGAGTTTGCTCGCTCGCTCGCTCGAACTCCGAGTTTTGAAGTCGACTCTAAATTTAAAAGCAGCTTTTTGACATAACATTCAATGGGATATCTGTCAAAAAAACCTGCTTTTAACTTTAGAGTCGACTTTATTTTGACAATAACTACGGGCCAGTGCGTTTATGTATGTACATATCTGATCAGGGTGGTTTGTTTGTTGCCAACGCCAGCGCTGAATTTTGGTTTCTCAAATTGTACTCAAACAAGTAGCACACCTCTGTGTCTAAGTACAATTTTCCATAGTTTTGATTCGCTTGCGCCATTTAGCTTCTTATTAGATTTGCATCTATCGACATATTTACATTCGCCCTTTATTGTACCACATCGGTACACATATGTATGTACGTACTCGCGTACTTCTGTGCACAATTACTTACTGGCTAACCAGAATAGTGAGGCTGTGGTATGTAGCAAGAGCTGTCAAAAGTTAAAATATTCTAAATGCTCTAAACTTCCCACAATATGTAGCTGTGGTTATGGTGTATTATTGCTTATGTAGCTCATGTAGCTAGTAAAATAGCTTGTGGCTGTGGTATT
>NW_023473960.1:0-3611 GCF_013731165.1 Rhagoletis pomonella
AGAAGGTTGAAAAGGCTTAGTTGCATGCATTTGTTGCATGTTGTTACGCGGGTGGAGGGACCTACATTTTTACGATGACTCCGAACAGCAAATGGTATTTTTTGAAAAGAAATATAATCGGAGGTTGGCCATTGTCTGCCAAGGGGCGACCGGTTGGAAATAACCACGTGGCTTCGTCGGTTATCCTCTAGCATTGAAGTTCATTTTCTTATTGAGTAAAATAAAATTCCTTGTACAAATACATATATACATACATACATATGTACAAGTAAATTTCAAAAAAAAAAAGCATTCACTTAAATATTTTCTTCTTCACTTTAATTTCTGCCGCCATTTAATATAGCGAATTTCGTGCAACAGAATTTGAACTACAAAGAGCATTTGCAGAAATCAAGGTTAGCTGGCATTGAAAAAAAGCGCAAAACTATCTGGCTGGCTGGCTGAGCAAGGCAGTTAAGCTGGCAATCAGAAAAGCCGAAGCAATTATAGGCGCGGAAGTGCGCCCAGTAGCACAAACAGACACTCCGAAAAAGAGGCATCTTTTGTTCTCGTCTTTGCTCACTTCGTGGCATTTGTTTTGTGGATGTGTATGTGCTTGTTGGTGTATGTATATATGTATGTACGTATTCGTATTGTATGCTTTTGTCACCCGAATGTGCGGCGGCCTAATAGGAAAATAAATATTGTTTAGTTTTTTTTTAACTACTTATAAATGGTCGAAGATTATCGAATGAGTAAGTATTGAATTTCTTTTACCACTTAAATAACGACACTAGATTTATTTAATATTAAAAAAAATATATTAGATTATCGAATGAGTAAGTATTGAATTTCTTTTAGCACTTAAACAACGACATTCGATTTATTTAATATTAAAAAAAATATATTAGATTATCGAATGAGTAAGTATTGAATTTCTTTTACCACTTAAACAACGACATTCGATTTATTTAATATTAAAAAAAAATATTTGTCTTGCTTATTATAATATTTATACTAGCTGAGCCGACAGACGTTGTCTTGCCTAAAATGACTTACTTACTGGAAAAAAGAAATACCATTAACGATGATTCGTAAATCTTGGCACTCGATTGGCGCTTACACATACATATGTTAGTTTTTGGCCGAGTGTTGTGGCGTGCGCCTTGATGTTGTCATACAAAGGGTAGGGACCTACAGTTTTATGGCGACTCCGAACGGTTATTGTATTTTTATGAGAAGTTGTTTTTAATGGAAGAAATACACTGGGAGGATTACCATTGCCTGCCGAGGGTCGATGGCTCTTAGACAATTTTTTTTATGTTTCTATTTTTTGATGTTGGTCGGAAGCTGGGCTCGAAAACCAGCCCTGTGGATAGGCAGCGCGCGCTCCTCATCACAATACCATAGCTGCCGCACGTCTTCTGCATTCGAAAAAGCTTTCGTTTTACATAGTTAATAATGGCGCTAACTCTTTTCATGCTCAATTCTCTTCGTCTGGCCATCCTCTGTATATACTTCACACCCTTCGCCATGTGTGATAGTGTGTGTGCGCACTGGTTTAGAAACAAACCATAAATTATTTAGTATTAGAGATGACATTGTTCATCAGCTTCTTCATGGTAAAATCATGGCTAGTTGATGTTGCGCATGATACTCGTTTAGCCAAGCTTCAACAGCAGAATATGTGATGACACCTAGGGAAAAACTCAGAAAATATTTTCGTTTAATTAAACAAAATTTTTGGTTTTTTTCGGAACAACCTTTTAAGGAATGAGCTTTCTTAATCACCTTCCATTAGATACTAATCTTGTGATATTTTAATTAAACTACACCTTTAAAGTTAAAGCTTGCAAGGCCCAATAAGTAGCATTTACAAATGCTGTAGAATTATGCGAATATTCCAAAATCTGGGTTTCGATTGTTTTTTTTTTTTATAAAAAGGGAGGATTCACATGCAAATTTATTTTGAAAGTTCTGAGTTCTTTAATTTGAGAAAAAAAAAAACAAATTAATCAATCAGCTGCCCTAATGATACTACCTGTTCAATATATCTCGGTTGAGATCTAAGGGCAGTGTATGTACGTTATATGGACGACATTTCATTTTTATATGCACAATTAGGTAGATTATATTTAATGTAGTGAAGATACTAAAGTCCTCTTATTTTTTTTTTTTACATCAATTAATTGCTAATAAAATTTGCAATTTTTTATGTATATATGTATGTAAATCAATTTCGGAAAAATTTTCAGTTATTATTTTTCGATAATTGACCTCGATGTCAGTTATTATGTTTGAACGTCGATGTCAATGTTTGGACATCGATAATATTTTGCTAAAGGCCTTTTACTACTTGTGCCACCCCGAACACAGCGACACCTACTGGGCCCAATTGTAAACCTTAACCACCGAGAGACCCAAAACTTTATCCAAATCGGTACAGCCGTTTAGTGGTTCAGTCATATACAATGTATAGGAAAATCTACGAAATCGTGTAATCGTAACTTCTCAGCTTTATTCCTTTTAAGGAAAAAAAAGAAAAAAAAACGGGTTTACTTTTTTTTCAAAAACCTGCATAGGAATTCAACAAAAGTTCTCTTTCCATAATTGAGATCGGGTAGGGCCGTTTGTTTGGTCAGGCATCGCCGTCATTTGAAAAACATTTCCATTTTGTGTACATGGTAGCCCTTTATTTTGAAAGTGGCATAAGTTACCTTTTGAAAAAAAAAATCGAGTTAATGATAACTCCAATTAAAACGCTATCTGTTAATTCAAAAAAACATTTAATTGAAACGTAGAGAGCCTCTGAGTATTTTTCTAGAGAAGTTTTACTAATCAGCGGTATAACGAAAATGTTTATATTGAAAGTGGCATAAGTCTCTAAAAAATCAAGTTAAAGACAATATGGTTTACACCGAGCAAAAGTCAATTCTGCACACAAAAAATATATATACTCCCTAAACTAGGAGCCAAATATAGCAAACCTGGCTTTCTAGTTTCTTTCTCTGGCGTCAGGGCTTTTTTTAACAGGATTTTGAAATTTCATTGATTTGATTAGTTGCAAAAATTTTTTAGAATAACAATATGGGTAACAGATAAAAGAAAATTCTGCAGAACTGAAAAATATTAAATATTTTGGCACATAAGGATGAATAGATATTGAAAATGGCCTTGAGTATCCTTGCAGTATTTATTTTGGCAAAATGTATAGGTTAAGGATTAATATACACACGACCATATCTTCGAATTTTATCCTTCTAGCTTAATGGCGTAAAAAATAAAAATATTTAAAAAGGCATTTTCAATATAAATTCGTCGTTGTGAACCAAAAGGGTTTAATATTTTTAAATTCTAAAGCATATTTTCTTTCATTTAGTACACCTATTTTTTTCTAAATTGCACTAGAGTTTTTAAATGAGTTTTGGAACTAATCATATATTTGAAATTTCAAAGTCGTTTTGAAACCAATCCTAACGCTAGAGAGAAAAACTTAAAAAACGCATTTTTACTATATTTGACCCCTAATTTCGTGAGTATATTGACTGTAGGTACATGGCGTATGAGTTACTCCATCGGGACGACAATGTAACTCATACGCCATGTATGTACGTTCGATTTTAACTTTCCCG
>NW_023473961.1:0-3611 GCF_013731165.1 Rhagoletis pomonella
TTGACTAGTATGCGCCTGTTTTTACTGTCGAATTGTTGCGACGCGTCTCAACAACTCAACGGCCTGACGCGCTCTTGACCCATTCCTATGTAACGAATTGGAGCGTACAAAAATCAGCAGCAACAAAATAACAAAGAGCACTACTAAGTCGGGGGTAACAACGGCAACAACAACTAGAAAGCGGCAGGCAGCACGTGCAGTGTTTGGCATGTTTCGTGATCATTATCATTATCAAAATCAGCATCATCGCCATGTTCATCATCAACGCTAACCACTTCAGGCTTGGCAATGCCTCCTTGCGTTGACACATTCAGCCAGTCGCGTATGCTGCGTGAAGCTGGCGCCGTTAACGTCCAGCCGTCGGCGACGACTAACTACTCGTATTAACCAACGTTTGTTTGCCGCGCTGCCACACCTCTGCTGCTGACTCAATTGCTCCGCACTCACGCTAACTCAAATTTATTTATTTTTTTCTATTTTACTTTTCCAATTTTATTTTCATTTAAAATTCGCCCGCCCCTACCACCATTGTCAGCGTCTTTCCCATTGCTATCATTCACATTCTGCCAATGCTCTACCCTTTCGCTTATCACGCATGCAATCCTTTACTCATCAGTGGTGCCGTTTTCAAAACTCAAATTTGCTAAAAAAGAAAAAAAGCTTTGCCACCTTCTACCATCACCATGCCATGTGACAACAATGCTTTCCCATTGCCTGCTGTCTGCTGCTCGACGTCGCCAAAACACCAACAACAGCCTTTTTCCATTCTTTTTTCGTATCCGAAATGCCGACATCGGCCTCAGTCGCCATATTTTTGTGTTCATTTTTTATGCCCATTTTTCCTACTTTTTCAAGCGGTCCGAATGCGCCCGCCGACATATACGCAGCTGTCACGCATTACCTTTGTTGTTGCAATTGCTGCTTGCTTCCGCTTATAAGGGCTATGTTCTACCCATTGCGCCGACATCGTTCATTTTCTGCCTCCTTCCATTAGCAAACCTCCGCTGCGCGCATTTAATCCAACCCTCCTAATTCCCCAGTCAGTGTAATCAACTCGCCCTAACTACGCCAACCGTCCCCGTCTGTCATTACGACCACCATCGCGCCATTTCCACATACAGTTCAAAATCACCAAAGTTGCCTTCACAATGAGTCGGGAACCGTCCGTGTTCCCATTTTACCATTTCACTGCCTCATCCATCACACGTATGCTCCCAATTGTTTTTCTCCCCATACTCCACTCCTGTCCTCTCCACTCCACTCCATTTCACTTCACTCCACTAAAGTCGCGCCAAACCTCATCAGCCATTCGAAAAGTACACGCGCTCAACACACTCAGCTCAGCTGTTTCGTTGCCATCGGCAGTCGTTCAGTCGCCCCAGCCACTCACTTCTTCAGCCACGACTGTGGCGCTGGCATTGACGCGCTGCTAACGACGATCCGACATACTACTTCCCGGCCCAAACATGCAGCTCGCAGTCATTTCGTCGCGCCTAGCGTACCTACCCTAAGCCAAGCAATCGTTGGTTAGTTGAACCCCGCGAGCTGCGCGACCTACCTACGTCGGCTCATTGCTGTCTGCATTTTCAGCCAAAAATCTATACTTTACCGTCGCTTAGTCGCACGCACCACCGCTTTGTTCATTTCTCCATTCGTCCTTTCGTCTGTCCGTCAGTCATCTATTCGTTTAGTTAGCAAATTTCATTTAACTTCACTTCACTTCGTCGTCCGTCACTTTGACATTTTGCCGCCGTTATCGGCGTTTCTGTGTTTTTGTCCTGCTATACTTACCTACCCCGGCACATTGTGCGCCCGCCCGTCTGTGCTGTCACTCGGCATGGCACTCGCCCTGCACAGCGCATCCTCTACACCGGCCGTCAAGCGCAATGTTTACAACCACTTGGCGCGCTCGACCAGCCTACTTCATTCATTGTTGCACATTTTTTTGCCAATTCTCTTATGCATTTCTCATTCTTCGACGTCACGCACACATCCGCCTTATCGCGAATTTGCTTTTGCGTCCTTCTACACGCACACACACACACACCCACTCAGCCCGAACCCAACGGTGCGGAGTCCGTGGCAACACTCACTCTCTCTCGAGGCCGCCTGTCGCACGTTTCGACGCGCGCGCCCACTCTGTGCGCATGCCCATTACGTCTGGTCGTCTCTTTCTGCTATGTCCTTTCGCTTCTTCCTTTTTCGCGTGCAGGGGGAGGCAACAAACACCGCATCTACTTGCCATATATCGCCCAAATGTATTCAATTGGGTTGGGGTGTAGCCAAAAGCGTTGCGCTGCGGTGTGGTGCGGCTGTGACGGCGGAATATTCCGTTTTATCAAAAGTTAAAACTCTATTGCATGTTTCTGTTTTGGTCAGTCAGCAGTTGTTATCCGTGGCGTTAGGTCTAGTCGAAGCCCAAGAAGCCGTATGCGAGGTGAACAGAAAACGTGGAATAGCGGATTACAATACGATAATTAAATAATATGAAAAGTGGAAAGAAATAAAGAAACGGAGAAAAGCAGTAAGAAAAGAAAAAATAGAGATTAGAGATTGAAACAGAAGAATAGCGATAAAGATTACTCTGCGTTTTTGTGATTGTCTTAGAAACCATAAGTGACCACAAAGTGGATCCCAACGGTTAGGGTGCTTTGCGAGTTTTCGAAAACTTTGTTTCGAAAAAAAAATTGTGAAACAGTGATAAAGTTCAAAATTTTGCTCAAAATCGAACCAAATCTTGCGAGAATATATTTCACAAAGTGCAGACCTTACGAATTTATATGCTGAAAGCCTCAAAAAATATTTCACTAACTGCAGCGCTCAGTGACCGGTGCTAAAAAATATACATATATTCAAGGCTTTGTTGATAAGACCAAAGGATTTCAAATCAAAAAAAAAAAAGTAAAACAAACAGCTAAGCAGAATTGTATGTCGCAGCTGCGTTTAGTTAATCGCTTCTTAAATCGCTTGTCGTCAACACATCAAAGCGAAGCCGTTGCTTTTGATTTTCGTTCATCGGAATTTCCTGTAGTCCAAAGCCGGCGTTCAACGCATTAAAAATATCCAAAATTCCGAAGAATCCGAGAAAAACACCAAAACAGTCGACACGTGCAGCGTCGTCAACCGGTGTCGGTGGTAGCGGTGGTGGTGGCACCACTAAAATGGCATCGAAACGGAAAGCCTCGGTGCTGCTGCATAAGGTAGGTGAAAACTTTTTGGTAATTCAGGGAAGAAAGGGTATTCGGAAGGTCTGACGATGGAAAAGTGAGTCAAAAAGCAGTTGAATTGAAAATTACGGTAAAATATATTGTATTAATTGTTTTGATAACCTTTAAAATCTCGAAACTTTACTCAAATGTGAAAATTTAAATGGAATTTTCTTTCTCGCTTCGAGTTCTGCTTCTTTCACTGAAAACCATGCTCGTTTGTATTTTACCACAAATATGTAAGGGCTTATGAGCCGGTAGAGAATTGCACTCATTCGGCAAATGCGATTAGCGACGCGAACGAAAACATTTTATTCATTCCCTGCATGAGAAAATATGAATCAACTAGTTCCCACATTTTCGTGGACAAATCAAAAACAAGTTTAACAAGTTTAAGTGGTTTTT
>NW_023473962.1:0-3611 GCF_013731165.1 Rhagoletis pomonella
AAATAACGAAAGACCCATTGCGCGCTAAGTCAAAGCGTTGCCACCGTAGGACACCTCATAGAAGACAACAGTACCAGGACAAGGAGTAGCAACAGGAAAAGGGGCAGCAGTTACATATGTAAGAATATTTTATTTTAAGTATTTTGTTATCCTTATAAGTAAATATGACGGACGCTCTACCAGCGGACCTGGATTATGAAGAGATAAATAGGATGGTAGAAAATTTAGAAATACAGGAAAATATAGATGAGGTTACAAAAAGGGTTGTAAAGAAAAAAATGCTTTTGACGAGGACATAAGTAGCGATAAAAGAAAGATAAGTTGCATGGCAGCAGTTTTTAAGTTTATAGGAAAAAATAAAATAGCCACTCTTGAAGATTATTATAATCAAGAGACCTTGGAGTCGGAGACAGTTGCTCAGATTCAAGTATCGAAGGGATATACGAAATAATAAGCAAATTTAAAATTCAAATGGGAAATTATCCTACAAAAATTAAATTTGGAAGGCTCTGTTATTGTGAATATTGCTTAAGCAGTAGTCATAATACTAATAAATGCCCATATTTGGAAAAATATATAAATAAGTTTTGAAAATATTAAACTGGAAGAATTAGTCATTAAATTTTCAAAAATGTCGGTTAATAATTTTTCTGCAGAGGATATAGCTAGGTTAATAGCTACACGGACGACAAATTTAAGGACTGAGATAGCACAGTTGACAAACCAAATTAGGAATTTGACCAATGCTACACAAGTAACTGAATACCACACTCAGACTATACACGACGCAATAACATGTACCGAAAGTTTAGATATTATAAAGTCATTGCCGGAATTCTCTGGTAAATCGTATGTGAGTTGGAGGGAAGCTGCAAAGAATTCAATCAGTTTATATATAGAAGGAAGTAGGAAGTATTTCGGAGCACTGACCATTCTTAGAAATAAGATAGTGGGTAATGCCAATGATATTCTTACGAATCACGGCACTGTTTTAAACTTAGAGGCGATATTCGCTAGATTCGTCAATTCATGTAATTGATCAGGAAATGAGCATATTAAGACAAGGATCGAAGTCCATCATAGATTATTATAGCGAGGTTAATCAGAAATTAACATTGCTGATTAACAAAACTATAATGACGCACGGTACGAACTCGGAAATAACAAAGCAATTGAATATTAAAAATCGCGAAACTGCTTTGAGAACTTTCATAACGGGTTTAAACCTCCCATTAAATCAAATTCTATTCACATTATCTCCTACCGATTTGCCAAACACCCTTGCAAATGCACAGGAGCTGCACTCAAACCAAATGCGTTCAGAATTCGCATTAAATTTTTCAAAGACATACGCAACGGAAAACAAAGGTTTCCATAATAATTTGCGAGGTCATAGGAATAATCACCAAAAGACAGGAAATCATTTCCAAACTAATTTAAGATATCCACAAGCGGGAAATAATCTCAACACAAACTTCCCGAAACCAGAACCAATGGATACGTCATCCAATAATGTGGCACATTCACAACAAAAGCCACTTCTTTATAACCAAGCACCTCAACCAAGAGTTTTCCCAAATCAGCAACAAAATGTTGCTACACAAAAATGGCAGTTTAGTCAACCGATAAAAAGACACATGAATTTTAGAGGTCAACCACAATTGAAGGCACAGCGTATAAATAATTTAAATGAAAATCATTTTTTAGAGCAAACCTCCACCTGCCCTATATATTCCGAACGGACAGATACCTTGGAAGAATAATGAGGATATTAATAGACACTGGTGCAACGAGTTGTTACATTAAAAAGGGAATATATAACAATGGCAGGGAACTAGCAATTAAGAAGAGGGTAAGAACCATTCATGGTTCGACCATCATACATTTTTATCATAATGTACATGTATTTGGATTTATGGAAAGATTTTATGAAGTAGATAATTTGGAAAGTGACTTCTGGATAGGAGTTAATTTTTTGAAGAAAATTAAAGCCAAAATCGATATGACTAAAGCAGAGCTTGTTTATGGGGATAATCGTAGAGAAAAATTATATTTTCTAAACACGGAAGAAGATAATCCTAATAAAATACATAAGTACCAGGTTAACGATAAAGTCGTTAAAATTAAAAATAACAATATAAACCCCTCGGGACGAGAGAGTTCTGAGGCGCCCGCCGAAGTTTTTACCGGCAATACAAAGAATGAAGCAAAAAAATTCAGTAATTCATACAATTTGAACCCCTCGGGACAGAAGAGTCCTGCGGCGCCAGCCGAAGGATTTACCGGCAATATATTACAAAAAGAGTTTACCTTAGGACCAAAAAGTCTTAAGGCGCCAGCTGATGAATTATCCCAGCACAGAACGAAAAGTAAAAAAATGTCTTTGGAGGAAGGAAACTCTAAAGCTCATTCCAATAATATATTGGAAATTAATAATTTGGAATTTAGTGATGGCAATGAAATTGAAGGGTTTGCCGCCAAATATATAAACGGCAATAAGAAAACTGAATATATAAACATTCCTTTGTTAAGAGGATGTTATTAAAATAATAAAAAAAGCTCATAAAAATGTGAATATGGATTTACCTTTTAGAACGGATATTAAGGCGGAAATTAGAACTGAGGATGAAAAACCTATATGGTCGAAACAATATCCATATTCTATATCTGCTAATAGTTTTGTTAATAAGGAAGTTGGAAATTTGTTAGAAAAAGGCATAATAAGGCATAGTAAAAGTCCTTATAATTCACCTGTTTGGGTAGTTCCTAAAAAGGGAGTGAACGAAGATGGGAGTCCTACACTAAGGATGGTCATAGACTTAAAAAAATTAAATGAAAAAACTATATCTAATAGGTACCCGATGCCCAATCCTGAGGTTATACTTTTTAATTTAGGGGAGGCAAAGTATTTTTCAACTATTGATTTGGAGTCCGGATTTCATCAGATATTGATGGAAGATAAAGACATAGAAAAAACGGCATTTTCCGTTAATAATGGAAAATATGAATATCTGCGGATGCCTTTTGGGTTGAAAAATGCTCCTAGCATATTTCAGAGAGCAATGAATAATATTTTACATCAATGTATCGGTAAGTTCTGTCATGTTTACATTGATGATATTATAATATATTCGAAAACATTAAGAGAACATATATACCATTTAAAGCATATAGTGGAAACATTTGAAAAGGTTCATATGAAAATATCTATTGAAAAATCAAGATTTATAGAAACGGAAGTCGAATCTTTAGGATATGTTGTATCCCATAAAGTTATAAAAACCGATCCAAAAAAGGTAGAAACAATAAAAAATTTTCCAATTCCCAAAACGTTAAGACAACTTAGAGGATTCTTGGGATTGACAGGATATTATAGAAAATTTATAGAGAGTTATGCGACAATAGCTAAACCACTAATGAAACACTTAAAAGGAGAGAATGGTAAAATATCACAATATATGTCAAAGAAAACTAATATTAATCTTGATCAGGAAGGAATAGTTGCCTGCGAAACTTTAAAGGACGCGTTACGAGAGCAAGTTGAATTAGTTCAACCAAATTTTGAAAAAAATTAATCTTGACTACTGATGCTTCCAATGTGGCAGTAGGTG
>NW_023473963.1:0-3610 GCF_013731165.1 Rhagoletis pomonella
CAGAGAACGTCTATGAATGAGAAGGCGCATTTTCTGTGACCGTTTTTGTTGCGCAAAAATTTTGGGGTGCAGTCGGCCAAATATACCACTCGTCGACAAAGTGCACCGCTCGACCGACGGTGTCGGTAGAGAAGTGTCGGCTGCCACCATACCAAAAATTTTTCCGTGCCACCACACTTCGAGCAGTTCAAAGCAAAATGAAAAAATAAGAACGAAAAAGGAAAAATATAATAAGCACTGGGCAGAGGGGATGCTTGCGGAGGCAGGCGCGTGCTTGTGTCGGATCAAAACAAACTCTAAAATAAAAATGGAAGTCAGAACGACAAGTGTGGAGTAAGAAGCGGGAAACGGGGAAAGGAGCGGGCTTTTGTACATTTGCTTGCTTGCCGAAAATATGATATTTGCGTGAAATCGATTTGCTGATTGTTGCAAATTGATTTTTGCAAACATGTATGAATTTTTCTATTTCAGCTAAGTTGATACGATTTTCTTTTTATAAAAACTATTTTATTATAATTTATTTAAACATATGTATGTATATATATATTTACATTTAATATTTATTTATTTCTTTTATAATTTTATTTGATATTATTATTATATTATTTGATATTATAATGATAAGAAACTTAAGGTTTGAGCAATAAAGCAAATAATGAACCGGAATTATTTGATGCAAAAACCTTCCGATTAATTGATGCCCAATACCATTTGCTTATTTTACATATTCCATAGATTGTTCATTTTTTAGGTACCTACATGTATTAAAAATGTTTTTTGACCAATTTTAGTACTTTTTTGGTATATGTATTTATCTTTAAAAAAAATATATTCGGCAAATAAAAATCGAAATCATTGAAAAAATTATGTACATGCAACTGGAAGTATTTACAAAGAAGTTTTTATTAATTGTTCGCAAATACATATAGGTATGTGGCTATGAAATACTTTTCCGTAACTAAAATTTCATAGAAGCATATTATGCTGCCCGACCTCTTATGGGAATTTTTATGCATACATTTTATAAATAAAAATCAATTTATAAAATAAACCCCAAAGTTCAACATAAAATTAAAAAAGGAAAATTTAATTACATTAAAAAAATAAAAACAAAAAAAAATTCTCCAACTGGGATTTGATCCCCAGCAAAAACGGAACACGCGAAAATGATCTCGCGCCTCTAGCGCATCCGCCACACAACACATTGAAATTCCAGCGCTTAAGCAGTGTTTTACGATGTCGTTCAATTTCATGCGCAAGCTTGCGACGCTCAAATTTCGTGTAATTGTGTATGCAGAAAACCACCATCGTTTTGCCAAATTTTATTAATTGATGAATATGTACATATTTTGATGTTTAATCAAGAAATTTAATATTATCTATCAACATTGAAGAAATATTAAATTAAATGGTTATGATCATATGTTTAAATTAATATTTACTTGTGAATAATACATAGATATAAATGTGCATATGTACAGGTAAACAAACTATGTACATACATAAATACATATATGTATGTACATATGCATACACGTACATAATTGATTAGTGTTCATGCAAACAAAAATGCAATCGCTTCTAATCACTCTAATCAAGCTATGAACATCAAAAACCAAATATGTACTTATGTATGTACATACATACAAATACTACAAATGAAAACATACAGACACTGCGCTTACTATTCCCCGAACTCCCGCTTCTCACGAGCAAGACATTCATTCATAAACGTAAAAACTGCCATTCACAAATTCGTGCGCACCTTGCACACTTACCCCGCTACAAACATGAGCCGTCCACAAGTTGATTTTCGTCGCGGCGATGACAAAATCTTAAAATCTAAAACTTTATCAACCACCGCGCCGATTGGAAAAGTGGCAACAGCGGTCAAAATCCCCCTTCCCTTTGCACACTTCTTTGATCAAAATAAAATATTTTTTCCGTTGGTTATTGAAATCAATCATCTGCGCCAAGTGCGCAAAATCACTTCGCTTTCGTTTCCCCCTTCTTGTCTACGAGTTCTTCTTCTTCTTCAATAACTTCGATGGCGGTTGAAAATGCAAAAAATTCATTTCAACCACCAAATTATTCTTTATTCTAGGGCTATTCGCGATTCGGTGCATAAGAACTGACAAATTTATGCAATTGCAGAAATATGCCATGGATTGTGAGCGACCTTTATTAAACTGTCATGGCAAAGCTTTTGCAAAACAATTTTTGTGCATCAGCTTTGGTTTTGTTTATGAATGCAATGCATAGCATTTTTATGCTATGGATTTTCGGTATTGCAAATTTGCCAAGCCATGACAAATGCAAATGCGTGTATTTTGTTTGTGTATTGCAAATAATTTGCAATACAAATTTGCAATGCAATGATGCTAGGCCATTTGCACCGGATCGCGAATAGCCCTTCTATTTCTATTTTAGAAATAAATTCATAAAAAGCAACCGCTTCGGGTAGGATATGAACCCTGACAACAACGGCGGCAAGGTATCGTTTATCGCCACGCATCAACCAACTATGCCACCGCACTTATTAAAACTCATGCATCTTACTGGCTACATGTACTATCGATTTTGCAAGTACGAATATCCAAAAATTTTTAATTTTCGTTGACATATCTACATTTACGTACCAAAGAATATATGTGCGTAAATGCTTTTTCGCTTGTATGCATAAAGAAAAATGCCATCATGTGTTGCATTTTTGCCGGGGATCAAATCCCAGTTGGAGAATTATTTTTTTGTTTTTATTTTTTTAATGTAATTAAATTTTCCTTTTTTAATTTTATGTTGACCTTTGGGGTTTATTTTATAAATTGATTTTTATTTATAAAATGTATGGATAAAAATTCCCATAAGAGGTCGGGCAGCATAATATGATTCTATGAAATTCTAGTTATGGAAAAATATTTCATAGCCACATATATTTGCGAAAAACTTCTTTGTAAATACTTTCAGTTTCAATTCATTTATGCAGTTGCATGTACATATATAATTTTTTTAATGCTTTCGATTTTTTTTTTGCCAAATATCTTTTTTTTTAAGATAAATGCCATCATAAGATAAAGCCATAAAGAAAAATGCCATCAGATACCTAACAAAAGATATCAAAAATTTTTCCAAAATTAAAAAGAAGTCGATTTATTAACATTTCTTTATTATATTAATATGTATATGTATTTAACAATAACAACTGAATTTGGCTTAATATTAAATTATATTAAAATATCAAATAAAATTATAAAAGAAATAAATAAATAATAAATGTAAATATATACATACATACATACATATGTTTAAATAATTATAATAAAATAGTTTTTATAAAAATGTCCATTTTACATGACTTTAGACAATCGCGGAAAAAAGTCGAAAAAATGCCTTAGAAAATCTTATCAACTTAGCTGAAATAGAAAAATTCATACATGTTTGCAAAAATCAATTTGCAACAATCAGCAAATCGATTTCACGCAAATATCATATTTTCGGCAAGCAAGCAAATGTACAAAAGCCCGCTCCTTTCCCCGTTTCCCGCTTCTTACTCCACACTTGTCGTTCTGACTTCCATTTTTATTTTAGAGTTTGTTTTGATCCGACACAAGCA
>NW_023473964.1:0-3610 GCF_013731165.1 Rhagoletis pomonella
AGCTTCTGGATCCACAACATTGCAAGTTGATAAAAGCGTTGTAAAAAAAATAAAAATGCATCTGATCAAAAGATGACTGTACCTAAAATCTAGTGATTGTACCTATTGTACCTTTAAGTCATCAGACGTCGGAAAAAGGTACAAATGTACCTACTTTTTCATCCCTGGTACATACATATGTATTAGGGTTACAATGACCGGCCGGATGAATATGGCTAATAAAGGCAAAATTCTTCCCCTGAAGAGGTTTTCCCATTTGAGTTTCAATACGGTTTCTCCTTAACTTTGATGCAAAATTACTCACGAGGCGTCGTGAAGCACGCCGGGTATTTGCTAGTCTTAATATATAAAAATCCCGTGTCACTGCGTTCGTTTACGGTAATCCCCGAAACCGCTTAACCGATTTCAATGACATTTTTTGGGGGTTGTAGTGTTGGTTCCAACAACAAAAAAGTTTGTCGCGTGAATCGCAAACCGGCATTTAAATATCTGCACACATACATATACATACCTAACCCACTATGCATGTACGCTGAATTCGCCGACAAGCTTTTTTAAAAACGAAGTAAATTAGTACAAATTTTCAGTAATTTTCATTAGAGTTAGAGTAACTCCTTTCACTAAATGGCTTTTAGTAACTTTAAAAAGACCTTAACTTATTTTATTTCATTCATTTTAGTGCAGTTTTGACAAAATTTTCTTGCTAAAATATCTTTTGTTACAATACTTTATTTTATTCCTTTGGTTGTACATGTTAAATAAAAGCTTGTTTTTAAAAAGTATTTTTTTTTATATAACCAGGACATAATATTTTTATTAAGGGCTGACTTTCCATTTATGAGCGTAGTACATTTAATATAAGCGGCGTAAATCTTTTCGATCATCTGTTTAGGCTGAGCAAAACGCGTTGAGTTCAGGTAGCGAAAAAATTGTACGATGGAAAAAATGGCGGAAAGTTGGCGCAACTGTTGAACTGAGCGGAACTACTCAACTGTGCGTTTCTAGGACAAACAGTCTACGGTTAGACAATATGAACGCGCCTAATGTGTCACGAATTAGGAGCATAATCAGAAACAAATCGGTGTGTTATTTAATTTAAGCATTCAGATCAGAGGTGTTGCGAATATTCGCATTCGCATTCGCAACCGCGAATTGCAGTCATTTGTTTTACGCATTTAAACCTATCCAAATATTTTTTTTCCGAAATAAAAGTACTTTCCGAATTAAACAAGTTTGGTATCCAATGAAAGAGGACTTAAATAGCTTTAAAACTGAAATGTCTAAAAGAGAAAAGCCGCACATTGAAAAATATTTTAATAAAAAATGTTAATTAATTACCATAGAACAAACATTGGGTCAGGTATGTATTTACATGAATTTCTTTAGTATTAAGTTATAAAAAATATAAATATAGGTGGTAACCTTCATTCGTTATTTCTGTTTAAAAGCTATTTCAGTCCTCTTTCATATGATACCAAATTTGTTTAATTTGGATAAGCGGTTTCTTTATTATCCGGATAGGACGTTTATTTCGGAATAAAAAATATTAGGTCACATTTAACTCGGAAAAAAATAACTGTTATTTTCGGTCCCTGGAATATTGTGCAAGTGCACGGACGTATATCTAACCAGTCACAGAAGAAAACATTAAAAATGAGTTACAAAAACTAAAATCGAAAAACGCTGATGACGTGACAAATTCCGGAACAACCAAAAGAATGAGACTCAAGAATTCTTTCGAAAAATACGGTGTTTAAACAACGATTGTGCCATGATGCCAGATTGCGAAGATGAAAGTCAGGAGGATACATCCGACATTTGCAGCCCCGATGAAATTCTCAAAAAGTAACTATTGCACCGCAATAAAAATAAATAAATATAACTGAAAGTCCTCTCAACTGGTGCAGTGTCAGTCGAAAATAATTTACAATTTGGCCAATTTTCAAGTTTGTCGCCTCGAGCGAGTAGTTATTATAGTGGCGCAGGTTTGATTTACGACCCTTCAAAAAGTTTTATTAAGTACAATGTTCCAATTTTTAAATTCAAGTACTAAAAAAACATCCAGTCTTATCATGAGTTTAATTTTCCCCGAACCCGCATTCGCATCCGCGGATGTCTAAAATTCCACATTCGCAACATCCCTAATTCAGATCAAGCATAAACCACACACCCGGTAGGTGCTCTACAGAAATTCGTATAGAAATATCCCAAGGTTAACAGCTGATTTATTGCGGTTTTTACCTTACCAAGGAATTCACAATATCATATCATACCACTGCCTAAAACTATCCTACATAGTTGCGCCGGCAAATTACGCTCTGCTATAACTAGTAGTAGTGAATACGCTGTAAAAAAGCTGTTAAGCAGCGATCGCACGATTTGTACATTTGTACAGATTTGTACATTCTTTGTATCAAGACCTCTGGACCATATAGGGAATTCATTTATATTTTAAATAGCATTGCCATCGTGATTGGAACTATGCTGAAAATTTGAAGTCTCTATCTTGTCGGGAAGTTAGTTTAAAATCGATTGGAAATTTCCGCGGGATGACCAAGTTAAATAAAAGCTTGTAAAAATCCCGTGTCACTGTGTTCGTTTACGCTAATCTCCGAAACCGCTTA
Source organism: Rhagoletis pomonella (assembly GCF_013731165.1). Lineage (NCBI taxonomy): Eukaryota > Metazoa > Arthropoda > Insecta > Diptera > Tephritidae > Rhagoletis > Rhagoletis pomonella. The sequence goes on from NW_023473964.1 coordinate 2,625, forward strand.
ACCGATTTCAATGAAATGTTGTGGGTGTGTTTTGTTGGTTCCAACTTAAAAACAGGATAGTTTCGAACCCGACAAAAAATATTTTTCCTTCGAATTTTTTTCTATGCTTCTCGCAACGTGCTTATCTTAATATATAAAAATCCCGTGTGACTACAAAGTGCCCATATCCGAAGCGGAGGTTTTCCAATGTTATTCGCGACTACGCTTCATGTTGTCGTTTAAAGTACTGGGTGGTGCCGAATGAGCTATATGGTTTGAATTCTTTATAACAGTTTTTTTTTTTTTTTTACTCTATGCCAACGGGATCCACGCCTGGAAATGACCTGCCAGCAGCGTTGCCGAATGCTTTTGCTGAAAAATAGTCATTTTACCTTGAAAAAATCGTAATTTCGGCCAAAAAAATCTCAAATTTTTGGTTATAATACTGGGTGGCGCCGAATGAGCTATATGGTTTGAATTCTTTATAACAGTTTTTTTTTTTTTACTCTATGCCAACGGGATCCACGCCTGGAAATGACCTGTCAGCAGCGTTGCCGAATGCTTTTGCTGAAAAATCGTCATTTTACGTTGAAAAAATCGTAATTTCGGCCAAAAGAACCTCAAATTTTTGGTTATAATACTGGGTGGCGCCGAATGAGCTATATGGTTTGAATTCTTTTTAACAGATTTGTTTGGGGATATTTGAAAGAAAGAGTGTACGTTAACAAATCAAGAACCATTCTCGAACTCCAAACCAACATTCGAAATGAAATCATGGCCATTCGGGTGTAATTTTGCGAAAATTTATGGAAAATATGCTAAAAAGAGCACGTATGTGCGAAGCAGAATATGGACATCACTTACAGGATATCATTTTTTTGGATTTGCTCAAACAAGCTCTTGGCTCGATCCTTATCCATTCGTCCTGAAACATACTAGACAGAAATGCAATTGTTTTATAAAATAAATAATATAAAAAAAACTTTTTAATATACAACGCTTTTATA
>NW_023473965.1:0-3610 GCF_013731165.1 Rhagoletis pomonella
ACCTAATTTCAGTGGCTATTTTTAAATGCCTCCGTAACCGGGACTAAACAGCAATGTTGCACGAATGCAATTTAATGCAGTATTTACGGGCTGGGCTGTGCTGAGTTGCATGTGGAGATTTATAGCTGCATTACATTGCTGAAAGGAACACATACATAAGTACATATGTTTGTATGTGCAAACGAGTATATTAGAAAATAAGTAGAATCTTCGTATTTGCGCTTAGCCAATTTTTGAGGAAAAGAGCCACATGTTTCCGCTAGATATGTAAATGAATGTACACATGTATGTTTTGAATGTACAATGTAAGGTATAACTTATTCTTCTGCTCCTTAAGGTATACATATGTTCTTACATTTGAATATTTTTCATATATATCGCTCAAACCATTCCAAATCCACCAATGGTTGAAATCGACCCGTTCCGATTTGGATGAATTTTGGTAAGTAATTTTCTTTTGTCATATAACGGAGTTCTGTCAAAGGAAAAAATTATTTTTTTATTTCAAAAGTTATGCAAAACTCTGAATTTCACAATTTCCGGGATTTGGCAAGTTTATTTATCGAATATCGCTAGCTTAGAATGAAAAGTTGCTAAGTCCACTTTTTATGAAAACTCATATTTTGATATAAGAGGCTAGAGAAATTGAGTATGCATCGTTTCGAAAATTATAAAGGTACTTATTTTATTTTTTCCTCTTGATAAACAATAAAAGGAAAATTTGCTAAGTCCAAAAGAAGCACCACAAATCCGATAAGGCCAAAATAATACGGCATCCTTTAATTAATATCGAATCCTTCTGGTTTTTATGGAGTTTTGCTTTGCTTTAAACGCGCAAAATGTTTGATTCAAAGTCTTGCGAAATAGTTAAAGCAAAAGGCTATAGAAAGATTTTTTCCTCTCCTGTAAAATTTTTAAAATAGGACTTAGCAACTTTTCTTTCTAAGCTAGCGATATCTCAAAAACTATTACAACTACAAAAATTATTGTGGTCTCGTTTTAAAGGTGATAATTAGGGCTATAAAATGAAAATATCTTACTAATATTATAAATGTGAAAGTTTGTATATTTGGATGTTTGGGAAATCATCACGCGGGAACGACTGCACGGATTTGCATGAAATTTTGTACGCGGATAGCTTGTGGGCCAGATTGGTTAATAGGCTATTTGTTTAAGAGTTGCCACCTGTTAAAAAAGTTTCATTTATTTAATATGCGGGAACGACTGAATGGATTTGCTTGAAAATTTGCACACAGATAGCTTATGACCCGGATTGGGAAATAGGCTACTTTTCTTAAGAGTTGCCACCTGTTAAAAAAGTTTTATTAAATTAATACGCGGAAATGACTGAATGGATTTGCGTGAAATTATGCAAGCAGATAGCTTATGACCTACAGTGGAAAATAGGCAAATTTTTTGGAAGAGTTGCCACCTGTTAAAAAAGTTTTAATTAAATTAATACGCGCAAACGACTGAACAGATTTGCATGACATTTCGCACAGAGATAGCTTATGACCTATGTTGGAAATAGGCTACTATTTTAAGAGTTCTTCAAATGTTTGGGATAAAGCACTCAAGCTTGGTATGGAAATACATATGTATGCATGTATGTATGTGAAACTAATACCATCCCAGTGGGAATTAGGGGCACGTAATAATACCTTATTAGCAACTTACTCTTCACCTGGCAGTCATTACCATTTCCCTGCCGAACGTCCCTTACTTTTACAAAGGCATGGCCGCCTTATGTAAGTAGGAATTTAAAATGTACATTTGCTATCAAACATACTTCTGAGTCGCTTTACAAAGTAAGTTACGTGTAATGCAGAGCAGTCGCTCGGAGTAGTTCGGTGCTTGGAAATAACTTCGGCTGCACGTTATTTTGCAACTGACAACGTAATGTGTCGCCGGAGGTGTTCATTTTGTGCTTTACTAGTAGATTACGCTGGTCATGATGACAATTTTGGTACTAAAAACTGAAAGAAAATATGGCTTACCTCGTAAGGTGCTTACCTATTTTCCCAGTGGGATACTCATGGAGAAAAATGAGAGTTATTGGAAAAGGTGGTGTGGCAACTCCCTTGCAAATTGATTTTTCTATGCTGCATATCTCTGGAGGTGTTTATTGCAGAGGACTGGAACTTGGCACCGAGATGTGTATACAAAATTAATTCCATACTCATAGAGAAGAATTTGTGTTATTCGAAAAAGGACATGGTTCCTGCCGTACAAATTTACTGTTTTATACTGCTTATCTCTAGAGGTGTTCATGATAGAGTACTGGGACTTGGTACTGGGGTATGTAAAATCAATTCTAAATTCATGGAAGAAGATTAGGGTTATAAGAAAAAGGGGCGTGGCACTTCCAGTACAAATTTACTTTTTCTTGCCACATATCCCTGGAAGTGTTTGTGGAAGACAGAATAAATTTCATTAAATGGAAAAGGGAGAGCCGAGTTCGACCTTATAATCTAAAGCTCTCTTGAGGCATTTGCTACAGTAATGAGAAGTGGTATTTTATCAAGGCCAGGTTACTAAATTTGAGTTGGAAATATTAGAGCTCGCCGTGGCACCTCCAAGAAAGTTTCACGTTCACGCGTCGTATACCTGGAAACCTTTTAAGGTAAACTTAAGAGGGAGGAGAGAGGAGATTTTGTAATTTCATAGTTTTAAACGGCCTAAATACCTTAACTCGCTTAGAAAATAACGAGCTATAACGAAATGGGCACAGAAATAAAATCTAACATCATTAAATTATTTTTACTATTTGTATAAAAGCGCGGGGTGATACCCGCGGGTATAAGCTAGTATTAATATAAAATTACAGGGAATTCTGGTTAAGATAGTCAAAGTCTTTCGTAAGAAAAATGAAAGACGAATGGGAAAGAAGACAAAAGTCTTAGAAAAAATCTCTCATTCACCACTCGTGGTGAAAATTTATTTTGAGAGAGAGCACTTGTATATCATTTACCTCGCGTCGCTCCAGCAGTCGAGATCGCCGAGTGAGCAGGCACTGACGCGCAGCTCGAGAGATCCGAGTTCGAGTCCTGGGACGACGGAATTGTTCTTATTTAATTTTAAATTGTATTGTTTTAAATAGAAAAATATATATTTTTTAATTTCAATTCACTTTTGACTCTTATTCTATGTATTTTTCTTCTTTAATGTTTAGCCTTTTTAATTTTTGGGTTTTTTTTAATCATAATATTTTTTTTTTTTATTTTTATTTTATATCTTTACTCTGTTCTTTTTTGCATATATTTTTTTTTTATTTTTTTAGATCAATTTAATCTACATTTTTACATTTTATTGTTTATAAAAGAAAGATATTTTTTAAAATAATTTAATTTTTAGAAACTTATTTAATTTTTTTTCTTTTTTTAGATTTAATTTATTTTTATTTGGTTTATTTAATTATCTTTTTATTTTTAGATGTTATTGTTTTAAAATGAAAAATATTTTTTTTTATTTCATTTCATTTTTAGGACCTTATTTTTTAATTTTTCCATTTTTTAGATTTTGTTTTAAAGTAAAAAATATTAATTTTTTATTTTTAAGTACTATTTTCTTCTTTTCTGATTAAAGTTTTTTCTTTTTCTAGTTTAATTTT
>NW_023473966.1:0-3610 GCF_013731165.1 Rhagoletis pomonella
TACGCGAACGCAAAAACCGGAAGGTTTTGGTTAAACATGAACAATTAACAGCTACGCGAACGCAACTAATGTCAACGGTACCTGAAAATTGTCAGCGCTACCTGTTGGTAAGAAAGCCATCCCATCGAAATGGGTATTCAAGACAAAGGTTAATGTAGACCCTGTGCGATTAGGTTTTCGCTCGCCTTAGCAGTAAAGTATGGTCTCACAGTCTACCAAATGGATGCCGTAACTGCCTTTTTGAACGGGGACCTCGAAGAAGAGATCTATATGTCCCAACCGAGTGGCTTTGATGATGGCTCCGGCCGTGTATGTAAGTTGCAGAAATCGTTGTGTGGTTTACAGCAGTCCAGCCGTGGTTGGAACATAAAGCTGAATTCAACTCTAGTAAAGCGCAGCAACGTCGATCAATGTGTTTATTTTCTCGTTGCTGACAGAAAAAATGCTGTTTGTTGCGATACAGTGCTGCTGAATAAGCTTAAATACACGCTTTCTAAAAACTTCAAAATGAAGGATTTGGGTACGGCATCATCGGTTTTGGGTATCCGTGTAACTCAAAATCTGAAAGAAGGAGCAATGAAGATAGACCAATCCCGCTACCTTGCCGATGTAATTCGACGTTTCGGCATGGATCAGTGCAATCCCATAAGCACACCCCTCGACGTGAACCAAAAGCTGTCCGAGGAGATGTGTCCAACTAATGACGACGACAAAAGGGAAATGGCTAGTGTTCCCTATAAGCAAGCCATTGGATGTCTGCTGTTGGCTGCAGAGGTCACTCGACCCGATATCTGCTATGCTGTCAACTTACTAAGCCGATACAGCATGAACCCAGGGAAGGCGCATTGGACTGCAGTGAAGCGGGTCATACGCTATCTCAAGGGAACTATCGACAAGGGATTAATCTACAAAAGGAGCTCGGATGACATCGTTGGTTTTTGTGGCGCCGACTGGGCAGACGACGTAAGTGATCGCCGTTCGACAACTGGTTATTTTTTTTTATTTCAGAATGCAGCCATTTCTTGGGCTACCAAAACGCAGCGTACGATAGCTTTATCAACTACTGGGGCTGAACTAATGTCAATGGTAGCTGCGGTGCAAGAATCAATCTGGCTTAAGCGATTGGAAAAGGAGCTGGTGCACAAATCTTCCAAATCAATGACTTTGTTTTGCGACAACAAGAGCGCTATACACATAGCAGAAAACAACTCGTATTCTAGCAGAACGAAGCACGTCGATATTAGATCAAAGCTTATCCATGAAAAAAGTAAAGATGGCCAAATTAATCTACAATTTATTGGCACGAATAAAATGCTAGCCGATATTTTTACAAAAGCATTATCTACGCCAAAAACAAAACAATTTTCAAATGAATTTGGCTTAAAGTAATTTCTTTTGATCTTTGTATTAGTAAAATATTTTCTATCTCTTAAATTTGGATTGTATAACGTTGCTTTAAACTCAATTTGCTATTGCATAAGGCAGCTTAATCTTTTAAAGAAAATAACTGTATTACATGTTTTACATACACTTGCTTAAAACCAATAACTTATTCTCGAATGAAATGTAATATTTAATTTAGAGAAGGTGTTGAAAGAAAACTTAAATATTTGAGCATGTAAAACACCCTTTATAACTATGTATTTACTAATGACAGATGTCACTAGCAATCGAAGTCAACTTAACTATCAATAAAGTTTCCTCCCTTCCATTTTTATCTTGTCACAAGCACACACGTTTTTTTTCTAAAGAACTCTTTGTCAATCTGCACTCGCTAACAGAGATATAACCTAGCGATACGTGGACTTAGTTCCCTGCCATTAACCACATACAGATTAATACAATCTAATACATAATTATGGTTACTTGTGGACCGCTAAGGTTCCAACCAAGAAAACACAACACAAATTTTAAAAACGATATAATCACGATTTAATAAAAAAAAATAAAGATTTGAAATAAGTATAGCAGAAACTTGTGCACGTGGTTCTGGCCCATAGCAGTATTACCATCGTGTATCAGTGGAGCGACGATTGGATACATCAACGGAATATAATCATACAAAGAGACATATATTAAAATTAGAGGAATAACCTGGCGATGGTGAAAACCAGCCAACAACCTACCCAAAGCCCAAAAAAAATAAAAATCGAGCAAACTTAATAGTGTGCTTATACATATTTATGTAAATTTGTGCAAATTAAAACGAAATAAAAACTAAAGGAAGTTTATAAAAACGTGGTAAAAATGAGTACACCGGAGTTCTGGGGTTCAACGATTCGTTAGAGAATGAGAGCTTAGTAGACTGGCCAGGAGTAATAAATGTTTAACAAAGTTTAAGTGTAGTCTTTAGAATATTTTTTGACATAAAGTATATTTAAGAAATTTGTCTACAGATTTATTAAAACCTTCCGACTGTCTAAAGAGGCGTTTGTGAGCCGAATCTATTTAAAATATTTTAAAACTATCACCAGCTCTACGATTTTGTTCTCAGAGATCGTGCCAACTGAGTATTGGGATTTTCTTTCACAAGTAAAACCAGAATTTCGCGCTTGTATTTCGTATTCACGACGTTAAAACTGCATGGAATTGATAAAAATTGTTTAAAATTTGTGTCTAGCTGCCAAAGAGTAAGAAAACAAATGCAAAATGATACGTTTTTCACAATTTTCTAACACTTCGCTACACCATCGAAAGCAAAATTCTGTTCGACAGAAAATTCGATACTCAACGAAAGTGTCGACACGGTTAGCTCATAATTAGTCTGTTCCAATAGCAGTCCGGTTTACAGGATTTAGTCAGAACTTACAGGAAGTCGTTCCTATTGCCATAAAACCTGTAAGTGGGAACACATTTGAGAGAGTATCTGAGCAACTGTTCCTAGTCAGAAGTTACAGGATTTAGTCCGGAGTTTTTTTTCCTGTAAGTTCATGAAAAGTGTCAAACGATCAGCTGATTTGCGTGTGCAAGCAAAAACAAACAGCGGTGAAAGCAAAGTACCTTATATTTGTAAAAAATTGGAATTGAACAACGAAATGTTTGAATATGTATAGATTTTAATAATCATTTAGTTATATTTCAGCTAAATCAGTGTTGTACAAATGACATGTAAACAAACCGACTGACGATTTTACAGGAAATAGTGCTATTTGCGTTCCTATGCACTTCTGCATCTGTTCTCCTTTTACTCTCATTTGAGAGAGTAAAATTGTAGTTTGACAGTTCCATAGGTTTTAGTCCGAAGTTCAAAGGAACAGACTAAATTAGAGCGTTCCAGCACGTCTACAATTTGCAGGTTTTGCAGGATTTAGTCCAAAGTCGTTCTCGTAGGCCAAAAATTCTGTATCTGGGAACACTCTCGTGAGAGTAACTGAGCAACTGTTTCCAGAATGAAGTTTCAAGATTTAGTCCGGAGTTTTTCTTCTGGCAAATTCAGGAAAATTTTTCCAGCAGAAACCAGCAGCTTCCCTCAAAATGAAATGACACTTTGCTCTCTCAATTTCCCCTACTTTGCAAGTTTTTTGCGTACGCGAACGCAAAAACCGGAAGGTTTTGGTTAAACATGAACAATTAACAGCTACGCGAACGCAACTAATGTCAACGGTACCTG
>NW_023473967.1:0-3610 GCF_013731165.1 Rhagoletis pomonella
TTGACTAGTATGCGCCTGTTTTTACTGTCGAATTGTTGCGACGCGTCTCAACAACTCAACGGCCTGACGCGCTCTTGACCCATTCCTATGTAACGAATTGGAGCGTACAAAAATCAGCAGCAACAAAATAACAAAGAGCACTACTAAGTCGGGGGTAACAACGGCAACAACAACTAGAAAGCGGCAGGCAGCACGTGCAGTGTTTGGCATGTTTCGTGATCATTATCATTATCAAAATCAGCATCATCGCCATGTTCATCATCAACGCTAACCACTTCAGGCTTGGCAATGCCTCCTTGCGTTGACACATTCAGCCAGTCGCGTATGCTGCGTGAAGCTGGCGCCGTTAACGTCCAGCCGTCGGCGACGACTAACTACTCGTATTAACCAACGTTTGTTTGCCGCGCTGCCACACCTCTGCTGCTGACTCAATTGCTCCGCACTCACGCTAACTCAAATGTATTTATTTTTTCTATTTTACTTTTCCAATTTTATTTTCATTTAAAATTCGCCCGCCCCTACGACCATTGTCAGCGTTTTTCCCATTGCTATCATTCACATTCTGCCTATGCTCTGCCCTTTCGCTTATCACGCATGCAATCCTTTACTCATCAGTGGTGCCGTTTTCAAAACTCACTTTTGCTAAAAAAGAAAAAAAGCTTTGCCACCTTCTACCACCACCATGCCATGTGACAACAATGCTTTCCCATTGCCTGCTGTCTGCTGCTCGACGTCGCCAAAACACCAACAACAGCCCTTTTCCATTCTTTTTTCGTATCCGAAATGCCGACATCGGCCTCAGTCGCCATATTTTTGTGTTCATTTTTTATGCCCATTTTTCCTACTTTTTCAAGCGGTCCGAATGCGCCCGCCGACATATACGCAGCTGTCACGCATTACCTTTGTTGTTGCAATTGCTGCTTGCTTCCGCTTATAAGGGCTATGTTCTACCCATTGCGCCGACATCGTTCATTTTCTGCCTCCTTCCATTAGCAAACCTCCGCTGCGCGCATTTAATCCAACCCTCCTAATTCCCCAGTCAGTGTAATCAACTCGCCCTAACTACGCCAACCGTCCCCGTCTGTCATTACGACCACCATCGCGCCATTTCCACATACAGTTCAAAATCACCAAAGTTGCCTTCACAATGAGTCGGGAACCGTCCGTGTTCCCATTTTACCATTTCACTGCCTCATCCATCACACGTATGCTCCCAATTGTTTTTCTCCCCATACTCCACTCCTGTCCTCTCCACTCCACTCCATTTCACTTCACTCCACTAAAGTCGCGCCAAACCTCATCAGCCATTCGAAAAGTACACGCGCTCAACACACTCAGCTCAGCTGTTTCGTTGCCATCGGCAGTCGTTCAGTCGCCCCAGCCACTCACTTCTTCAGCCACGACTGTGGCGCTGGCATTGACGCGCTGCTAACGACGATCCGACATACTACTTCCCGGCCCAAACATGCAGCTCGCAGTCATTTCGTCGCGCCTAGCGTACCTACCCTAAGCCAAGCAATCGTTGGTTAGTTGAACCCCGCGAGCTGCGCGACCTACCTACGTCGGCTCATTGCTGTCTGCATTTTCAGCCAAAAATCTATACTTTACCGTCGCTTAGTCGCACGCACCACCGCTTTGTTCATTTCTCCATTCGTCCTTTCGTCTGTCCGTCAGTCATCTATTCGTTTAGTTAGCAAATTTCATTTAACTTCACTTCACTTCGTCGTCCGTCACTTTGACATTTTGCCGCCGTTATCGGCGTTTATGTGTTTTTGTCCTGCTATACTTACCTACCCCGGCACATTGTGCGCCCGCCCGTCTGTGCTGTCACTCGGCATGGCACTCGCCCTGCACAGCGCATCCTCTACACCGGCCGTCAAGCGCAATGTTTACAACCACTTGGCGCGCTCGACCAGCCTACTTCATTCATTGTTGCACATTTTTTTGCCAATTCTCTTATGCATTTCTCATTCTTCGACGTCACGCATACATTCGCCTTATCGCGAATTTGCTTTTGCGTCCTTCTACACGCACACACACACACACCCACTCAGCCCGAACCCAACGGTGCGGAGTCCGTGGCAACACTCACTCTCTCTCGAGGCCGCCTGTCGCACGTTTCGACGCGCGCGCCCACTCTGTGCGCATGCCCATTACGTCTGGTCGTCTCTTTCTGCTATGTCCTTTCGCTTCTTCCTTTTTCGCGTGCAGGGGGAGGCAACAAACACCGCATCTACTTGCCATATATCGCCCAAATGTATTCAATTGGGTTGGGGTGTAGCCAAAAGCGTTGCGCTGCGGTGTGGTGCGGCTGTGACGGCGGAATATTCCGTTTTATCAAAAGTTAAAACTCTATTGCATGTTTCTGTTTTGGTCAGTCAGCAGTTGTTATCCGTGGCGTTAGGTCTAGTCGAAGCCCAAGAAGCCGTATGCGAGGTGAACAGAAAACGTGGAATAGCGGATTACAATACGATAATTAAATAATATGAAAAGTGGAAAGAAATAAAGAAACGGAGAAAAGCAGTAAGAAAAGAAAAAATAGAGATTAGAGATTGAAACAGAAGAATAGCGATAAAGATTACTCTGCGTTTTTGTGATTGTCTTAGAAACCATAAGTGACCACAAAGTGGATCCCAACGGTTAGGGTGCTTTGCGAGTTTTCGAAAACTTTGTTTCGAAAAAAAAATTGTGAAACAGTGATAAAGTTCAAAATTTTGCTCAAAATCGAACCAAATCTTGCGAGAATATATTTCACAAAGTGCAGACCTTACGAATTTATATGCTGAAAGCCTCAAAAAATATTTCACTAACTGCAGCGCTCAGTGACCGGTGCTAAAAAATATACATATATTCAAGGCTTTGTTGATAAGACCAAAGGATTTCAAATCAAAAAAAAAAAAGTAAAACAAACAGCTAAGCAGAATTGTATGTCGCAGCTGCGTTTAGTTAATCGCTTCTTAAATCGCTTGTCGTCAACACATCAAAGCGAAGCCGTTGCTTTTGATTTTCGTTCATCGGAATTTCCTGTAGTCCAAAGCCGGCGTTCAACGCATTAAAAATATCCAAAATTCCGAAGAATCCGAGAAAAACACCAAAACAGTCGACACGTGCAGCGTCGTCAACCGGTGTCGGTGGTAGCGGTGGTGGTGGCACCACTAAAATGGCATCGAAACGGAAAGCCTCGGTGCTGCTGCATAAGGTAGGTGAAAACTTTTTGGTAATTCAGGGAAGAAAGGGTATTCGGAAGGTCTGACGATGGAAAAGTGAGTCAAAAAGCAGTTGAATTGAAAATTACGGTAAAATATATTGTATTAATTGTTTTGATAACCTTTAAAATCTCGAAACTTTACTCAAATGTGAAAATTTAAATGGAATTTTCTTTCTCGCTTCGAGTTCTGCTTCTTTCACTGAAAACCATGCTCGTTTGTATTTTACCACAAATATGTAAGGGCTTATGAGCCGGTAGAGAATTGCACTCATTCGGCAAATGCGATTAGCGACGCGAACGAAAACATTTTATTCATTCCCTGCATGAGAAAATATGAATCAACTAGTTCCCACATTTTCGTGGACAAATCAAAAACAAGTTTAACAAGTTTAAGTGGTTTTT
>NW_023473968.1:0-3610 GCF_013731165.1 Rhagoletis pomonella
AAAAATGACCCGTTCTAATGTATTTACAATCCCACTAGACTATTGATATGTATTCATATTTATAGTCCATATGTATGTATGTGCGCACAAACAGGCGTATTCTTTTATACATACTATGTATACCGGAATTATTTACGAACCCTTTGCCATCAAATTGCAAAGCAGTCCACACAAACTCGATCTCACATAAAAGACAAAATAGTATTTAGTATTTTTTTTTTGTTTTTTGTTTTTGTTTTTTTTTTAGGGTACCAATTAATGGAATAATTTCTCAGGCTTTATAGCTGACTTGCTCCACTTATTTATAAATCGACAAAAATGAATAAATAAAATAACTTAAATTAAAGATTCGCAGAAAAAAGGCAAATAATGCGTGGCAACAAGCGGGATGACCCAAGCGACTACCTGCAGAAGCAGCAGCAGCAGCAGCACCAGCAATAAATATATTTCGGTATTGAACGAATGAAATCTCTGAAGAAATCATCGGCGGCGGCGGAATGGTAAAGGCCACGCATCAACCAATGCTAGAATTTTAAAAGCTAAGCATATGTAAAAAGAAGATCCTATGGCATAATCTTGATTCAAGCAGCTTTAAAAATATTCACACTCTATAAAATATAAAATTATAATAAAAACAAAATTGACGGCTGCTACATTTTCAACTGCATAACAATTTGGTACACCAATGTGACCGTAAAATGTTTAAGAGCCTAATAAGAAAACCGCTGAAGAAACCGGAGGAAGCCAGGCAGGCTGGTACGATAGTCAAGAGTTCGGGTATGTGGGAGCGTATAGCGAGTAAGTCCACTAAATTAAATTCAACGCTATTAAAGACGAAAGGGACAGCAGAAAGGGTGCACAACTCCACATACATATGTACGTATAAAGTGGAAAAGCAAGCCGGCTGAGTTTTTTGAAAATTTTATTGTAAGATAAGCTAATTATGATGGCGTTTAAAGTGTAAATGAGCATTGAACAGCGGATATGAAATGATAATGTTTTGAAATTACGATTTTTTATTTCGTAATTTTTTTTCCTTTTAATCGTTAATAATCGTATATAGTATGTATGTATATCTGTGAAGCATAAAGAATCGTTTACAATGTTAGCTTATAGTTAAGAGTGGGATTTGGTCATATACTCTGATATTTATATACACATCAGCTTGGAGTGAAGTTGTAGTTATATTCGATGTTCGAAAAGTTTGTATTTATGTATGTACATTAGGGCGGTCCTTAAATGTAGGAAGCAAATTTTTATATCAGATTTCCTAAGCATCTACCTCTATGTGTCTATCTTCGACTATGGTATTATCGATTTTGGGTATGAGTTGGCAAAAAAATTAATTTTAATTTTTTGAGTCTCTGTAGAGGAATTTGAACTTTGGCCCCTGTGCGACACGCCTTAACCATCTCCAATCGGGACCAAAATTTGTACGTGATATCTATGATCGTGATATTACCGATTGAAGTGGTGAGACTGAAAAAAATCGCTCATTTGATTTTAAGGACCATCCTAATGTACTTATCGCACACCTAAAAATTCCGACCGAAAATTATAACCGATTGTGGATCGTACAGATTCGACGCAATTAATAGGTATAACAGTAGATTTTTAGTAAGTGTATATAAACACGAAGAAAAATTATTTGCATTTATTGGAGGTAAGTCTTATGCATTGAGTTATGCAAAAAAAAATTGTCCTATTTTTTTTTTTTTTTAGTTGTCATTAAAAATGCGAAACTTCACTCTAAGTTTATATCGTAAAGAGAAAAGCATTTCAAAATAAAGCATACTCTCCATACAATAAAAAATCGGTACTTTTTTGCATCCGAAATACATTAAAAACCTCCGCCAAAATATTTGGTGATACACCCTAATGTACATACAAACAGTATCGGTCATAAAAAATACAGTTCATTCCTTAACAAAACCCATATAAATCCAAGTTTAAAACTTTGTAGAAAACTAAAATTTTTTTCGTCGAAGGTGTTGCGGGTTTCTTCTATATAAAAATAAATTGTGTTTATTCGTTATATGTGGAAGCAAATTCGACAAAAAAAATCCTAAAATATCAACGGTAATTTTTAGCCACATGAAGCTTTTCATTGTTATACTTAACTTGACTGGACTATAAAACTGTATACTCAAAAAAAAACCTAAAACTTCTGAGACAAAAATTTTAAATTCGGGTTAAAATTTTTTGAAATTTTTTGTTATTTGTCTACAAAGTTTTAAACTTAGCTTTGTAGTATATGGGTTTTGTTAGAGAATGAACTGTATTTTAATTGAAAATTCTTAAAAATAAATAATTAAACATAAGTGGCAACAATGTCACTTTGAAATAAGGGTGCTATTGGTATGATCGATCTAGTAAGTATGCATGTCAAAAAATTTCATATTTTATTTCGTATTCCTTCCTTTTCAAATCAAAACATTTTTGACCTCCTATCGTATATATACAGGTACATAGAATGTACATCAATTTTCTTCAGTATTTTTTTACACAAATCTTCAATTTTACACTTCGCTTCATCCACACAAATATTGCTTTTCCTCTTAACACAAATATGTATATGATCTGCGGTATCGCATCTTTTCTAGAGAGACAATTCCTTTTACTAATGCTGCCGGTCGGTCTCCTGCGCTTCTTTCTACCTTCACAACCAAACCTAAAGCCTGCTATTATATTTGCTCATTTGCGCTTAAGAAACGAAACGAAACCTCAAAATAAGATCAATAACATTTTGCCGACCACTGATTGCGCTGCTCTACCTCTCTTTACTCGTGGAAGAAGCTTGGCTTGCAGACACACAGCTTCTGCCCACTAGTCTGGTTTAGTTTGTGCAATTTTTTTTTTCGTTCATAGTTATATGTACCTACATACATATGTATGTACATATCCATATGTGTATTTGTCGATCATGATTTAGTGCAGAGTAAAGATTCTGAAAGCAAATCGTTCAAACAATTCAAATAAAATACATTTCGTTTGCAAAACGATAATTTAAAATAGTAACTAAGTGGATTATGTGGCTTGAAATATATATATATATATTAGGGTGGTCCTTAAAAATGCCAACATCTAAATTTTTTTTCGATACCCCTTATGTATTTTTACGTACTAAATTTCAAAATTTTAAATAAATTTTTAGGGATAGGGTTTGAAAAAATGTAATCTCTTATAAATTGCGAAAATTCGTCAAAATTTTGTTTTCGAATTTAAAAGATGTTCCAACGCTGAAGGTAGTAGCAGAGGAAGAGGGAGGCCCCCACTGCGATGGAAAGACCAAGTGTAGAAGACTTGGCTTCACTTAGCATTTCCAATCGGCGTCAGTTGGCACTTGGGAGATTGACTCGGTTTTTGCCAACCGGTTTCCACCAGATTTTTTTTTAATATACATATTTGTATAAGCGGTTTTTTTTTAACTTGATTTTTTGAATATCGAATAAGCCGGATTTTTTTTATCGAGCAAATCGGTTTTTTCATTTCATTGTATGTATCTTGACCTCTGAATAAAAGTTTTCAGTTTTTCGAAGTTTTCCAGGCTTTTTCCAGTTTAAGGGAAACCCCCAAATAGTTAGAATGAATGTTTGGCGCTTAAAAGTTT
>NW_023473969.1:0-3609 GCF_013731165.1 Rhagoletis pomonella
TACACCATCCACACCTAGGCATCGAATCAACACTAAAACTGGCAAGAGAAACCGTTTATTGGATAGGTATTACCGATGAAATCAAACAGATGATCCAAGCCTGCGAAATATGCAATGTAGCTGCAAGACAACAGCAACGAGAACCACTAATAATTCCCGAGATTCCCTGCACTCCATTCGAAATCATTTCCATGGACGTCTTCGAGTTTCCGACAAAAAATAAAACAGAATATTTTCTAATCACCGTGGATCACTATTCAGCCTTTTTTGAAATCGACGAGTTAGATAATTTGTCAGCCACTACTACTATAAACGTATGCAGAAAGAATTTTAGTAGACATGGTGTACCCGGCAAAGTCATTACAGATAATGGGACCAACTTCATGAACTCAGAGTTCAGGAAATTCACAGACAAATGGGAATTCAATCATCAAACGTCAAGCCCACATCACCAACAAGCTCATGGGAAAGCGGAAGCAGCTGTAAAGATCGCGAAACACCTGTTGAAAAAGACCTTAGCCACAAACTCGGACTTCTACAAAGCATTACTAATTTGGAGAAATACACCAAACAAAATGGGCTCCAGCCCAGCCAAACATCGATTTTGCAGATGGCCAAGATGCGACATTCCAGCCACAAATCTAAACCAAGAAGTAGTACCCGACGTACCAAACCAAATAAAACAACAACGGACATATAACAAAATATACTTCGACAAAGGAACACAAAAGGAGAAAGATCTAAAAATAGGAGACAACGTATACATAAAGCGAAATCCAAAAGAAAGTTGGGTTAAAGGGAAAATGGAACAAAAAGTAGCCGAGCGATCATTCGTCATAAACGCAAAAAAAACAAACTATATAGACGAAACACTATTCACATAATGAAACCAAACACCAAGAAACGGAAGTCGCACGAATCACAGACTCACCTTCAAATGGCAAACGACCACCTTATCGAACCACCTCAACAAAAACCTCAGGAACCACAGCCTCATCTCCAGGTACCAAATGAAGAACAGCGTGAAGTACCTCAAAAGGCGGAACAAAGTAGCCAACGGTCAACACGAACAAGTCAGTCAACTGAACCCCAGTCAAATCAGGAAGAATTCAAGCAAAATCCACAAGCCGAAGGAAGTGCCCCCCGTCGGAAGACTACTTTCGAAAACCGTCAACAAGATGGCGAACCAAGTCAAAGATCACGCAGAGAATGTAGAGCTCCAAGAAAACTTGACGACTACGAGGTCTACTAAAACTTTAAATCAAAGGGGATGTCATAATACAGGATCATCTGGCAACCCTGAAATACGAAACAGAAGAAGCAGCAACACGAGAGGAGAATGACAGCTGAACAGGTTCGAGAATCATCTATCTGACCACGCGGTATCAAGACATAAGATCAAAAATACGTTTATATCTTTTTATAGAATTGAATTTATGATTGAGTAAATAAATGAACTAGACTAATACAACAAGTATCATTACAAGTATTGCTCTTACCACTACCAATATATATTTTATATATTAGCCAAATCGGATAATAAATAATATTTTTAGTAATAACTCAACTACAGCGCCAACTGACGGATTAAGTTTTGAAACTAAACCATCCAGCGACCCACTCAAATACACACAAAATATTTCGTTAAAGTCCGTACAACCATTTAGGAGCATTTCACAAACAAACACCCCTACAGAAGAATTATAAATACATTCAAAAATAGCTAAAAGGCGGTACGTTTTTAGGCCTCACGCCCCCTTTTCAAATAGCCCCAATTTTCTCCATGAGTACGGGCTTGATTTCATATATACACATATTTCCATACGAAGTTCCAGTACTGTACCATGAACACTTTCAGAGATATGCAGTATAAAAATTCGGTTTGTATGGGAGGTGCCACGCACCCTTTTCCAATAGCTTCCATTTTTCTTCATGAGTATGCGATTGATTTCATATATCGCCATACTAAGTTCCAATACTCTACCATGGACATTTCCAGAGATATGCGGTATGAAAAACTCGGTTTGTATGGGATGTAGCACGCCCCCTTTTATAATAGTTCCAATTTTTGCTCCAAGAGTATACACACCCACAAAATGTCATTGGAATCGGTTAAGATATTAGCGTAAACGAACACAGTGACACGGGATTTTTATATATTAAGATAAGGAACAGTTGTTCGTAAACGGCTGCTTCCGACTGAATTTCTTACTTCATACATACATATGTATCTTTTCCTGTCATAAATATATCGATGGTCCTCTACAATAATGACACAATTCAAAAAATAAAATCTCGTTGTCTTATTCATGTATAATCTTTACTACTTACTTTAGTTAGGATTAGACATGGGTTAGCCAAGGATTATATACATGAGCCTCTTAACAGTAATAAGGGATTTGATTTTTTGAATTTTGGGTTGTGTCGTTATTTCGGAGGACCATCGATATATGAATTTATATATATTTCGATAATGAAATAAATTCGAGCATAAATAAGATTTTTAGTTACATAGATATACATATGTAACTCAATTTCAGTGCCACCTGGCGAAAGAATTCATTTTCCTGTTATCAAAACATATTTTGAATCTGAGGATAATCGGACCATAAGCACGATTTTTAGTGATAACTCGACTCCAACGCCACATGGCAGCTCTTTTCGTTGCAATGGTATTGTTTTTCCTATTGTCAATACATATCTCAAATATGAGACGAATGGGACCATAAATAAGGGTTTTACTAATAACTTGACTCCAGCGCCATCTAGCGGTTGTTTTAATAGTTATCCTGCTATTCGGAAGATAGACAAATTCAAGAAACAAATATCATAAAAATCGGTCTAGCCGTTATTGAGTTATAAATGGTGTAACTAACACGACTTTGTTTTATATATATAGATTTCAAGTTTGATCATCCGTTTATGTAATTTTTATTTTTTGTATGTAGTGCATATTTTTAAGTTTTTCTGGCGGGGCGACATCTATCTCTAGAGTTTTTCTAATTGTATGTCTTTGATATGATACCTACGACGAGGTTGATATCTAGACTAGGTTTGCCATAAATACCTTTGCTATATTTATAATATAAAATGGTGGTCTGGACATACAACATTGCAAGTTGATAAAAGCGTTGTAATAAAAAAGGTTTTTTCTTACCAGCGGTCGCCCCTCGGCAGGCAATGGTAAACCTCCGAGTGTATTTCTGCTGAAAAACAGCAGTAAAAATACAATCGCCGTTCGGAGTCGGCGTAAAACTGTAGGTCCGTCACCTTTGTGTGATAACATCAAGGCGCACACCACAAATTGGAGGAGAAGCTCCACTTATGTGTAAGCGCCAATCTATTATTATTATTATTGTGTAAGAATACAAAGACAAATTATTTATCAGAAGCATTGGCGCATATTCATAGTATATATAGTATATATATATATATATTTAGTTCAAAACTAAGTCGAAACTATCCTAAGTTACAACTAAAGATATGCATAGTCGCCTTAGTTTCGACTTTTCTGGCTAAGTACCAACCTAAAATTTAGTTTCGGCTGCAGCTGCAACTAAGTCGTAACTAGGAAGAAGTATTTTATCAAATTAAGGGAAAACAGACGAA
>NW_023473970.1:0-3609 GCF_013731165.1 Rhagoletis pomonella
TTTGAAAATCGGTACAATGCAGCAAAATCAGCAAGACAGAGTTGCCCTAGCCGACTTGGCCTTTGAATATAATGATCCAGCAAGTTCGGTACATAGATATCAGTTGAATCAGCAGGAAGCCTTTCTAGATAACTTTTCGGCTTCACCATTCTGACTCTTTTGTCTGGATGTGACGTATTAATAAAAATTTCTCCTTCGCTGGCTTCTGAAAGATGGAGACCCAAAATATTATAGGATGCTTCTTGGGCGGACACCTCCGATCCGTTAACAAATTTATTGCCTATGTGTTGTAATTTTTGCTTAATTGTGAAATTTCCGTCATTTATTTCATCCATGGCTTGTCTTAACAGCTGAGATACCCCTCTATTAGATTTGTTGATATAATTTATTATGTAGCTGCAGCATGCATAGGCGTCAAGTATGAACTGAATGTCCATATTTGCTCTATGCAAACGGAAAATTTCGCTGTTATATGCGTTAAGCAGTCTATCTGAAAATTTCCTTCGTAGAAATATTTGGGGCTTCTTTAAACTGGAACGCAGCGCTAATTTGTAATTCTCATAAGTTGTGCAAATGTCTGGATGCATTAAGAATTCCTCAAAGTTGTTCAAGTTCTCTGCTTCCATATTATCATTCAGTTGACTTAAAACATTTTTAATTTTTTGCAACAGAGCCAGGTGTTGTTCGCTTACTTCATTTTCGTCCAGAGGTAATAATACCTCAGTTCGGGGCATTGGTGGGTAAGGCATGTTGAAACGACAGACTTGCTGACCTCTTATATCTCTCAAGCAAGCCCGACCATGACTATGTCTTTGGTAGTCAATAAATTGCTGTACCTCTGGATTGCTTCCATCTGTTGTTATAAATTGGTCGACAAATTCCACAATGGGGTCAATATTTATAACACCTTCTGTCTCCAGAGTAGGTGCGTTACTTATCCAGTACATTCCATGACAGTGAGGACTACCTCTGTGTTGGAACTCAATCCTCCAGTAATAATGAATAAGCACATGTGGCTCAAATATTTTATCTTTGAGTAGCTTAACCATTTGTCGGAAACGATAATCGAAGTACCGTGAACAGGTTACAGGATCTGTCCTTATAAGCCGAGCCTTCTCTGAATTTGATAGTTGTGCTGCCTCAGTTTCGGAAATATCCATTTTGTCCACAAGTTTTGTTAGAATAACCAACAATTCAGTCCATTTTGTCTCTGCAGCCGACAGGGTGATAAATAACGATGGCAACCCAAATTGACGAATCATCGCTAAAACCTTCTTTGTCTCTGCCTCTCAGTGAGCAGGGGATGATCTGAGACCCTTTAGGATGTGGTATCCCTCGTCATGTTGGACTAAGTTGCTAATAAAATTCGTATCGACCATATTTGCTGCGGTGATGTTGGAGGCTCCAGATTTTTTCCGCAAACAAATAGAAATTGCATCTTTAATGCGCTGCAACTCATAATATTTATATTTCCAGAGCAAATTATCCGACGATGTGCACGTGGGTCATATCTGCGAACTTCTGACCTCACTATTTTGCTGTAGTTAAGCGTCGTTCGCCTTTTTTTGCCACACAAAATTGTTGGAAAAGACAATTCCTCTGCATCGTCATCTCTTGTTATATCGATAGGAATTCGGCCCTCCCCAGGGGATATTGCTACTCGCTCTAATGGAAGGTTTTCGATGAGCTCGTTATCCAAAAGTGTTTCTTGACCACCTGGAATAATCTCATCTTCTCCGATTAGCTAAATTCCAACATTTACCTCATGGCGCGTCTGCAAATCTCTGACGATATGCTCATCTGCCGGATCGGCGATAAAAGACACTGATTCATGGTTCCGAACGTCTGCCAACCATCCTTCAGATACCTGACTATTGTGCAAGCGGTATAGTTCCGTTGTCATAAGGCACTGTAATGCTGCTATTACTTTCGATGGCCTTATAGTTTCCGTTATAAAACTATGATTATACTCCAAGCGACGTTTTAGAAGAACTTGGACAACGTGAGTGTCTTCAAATCTGCGAGGAAGAGCGGTCACTGTCTCGACCACTGATATAGGCACATTTACAACTGCTCCTCTAATAGCACATTGGCGTTCGTATCCAAGAGATACAATTCTCATGAATGTAATCCTTGGAGATATGAGGCGTTCTTCCAGGCATGTTAAATTTTTCAAGGTATCTGGTATGTCTACAAACTGCAGTCCATTCGCAAGACATATATTTGGAATTTTCCCTGACGGTAACATGTCAGACAAAATGTGACCTTTTCCGATAAGCTCGGAAATTAATTTTCTAAGTAAAATATTGTGTTGACGTCGAGATTTGGGTGCTTTGTTGCAATGTTCCACTTTTTCAATTTTTTGGTTTGGTGGGGAAACCAAATTCCACCTCAACACACGCACACCATAGTAGGCTCTTCGTTTGTTTTGGCTTCATATTGCGCATATTGCGCCAAGTACCGTAATTGATGCTGAGTATTACGAGCTTCTTCTAGTGCTTCTGGAGACAGATTTTCTCGGTTCGCTGCAATCCTCAAACGCTGCCTCTCGTTTTCTCTTCTTCGATTTTCTGGATTACATCTGTGAAGCTGGACTTGTTCAAGTGCGTTTTGCCTAAGAGTTTCCTCTCGTCTCAAATTTTGCTGTCGAGTAATTCTCCTTTGGGAAGTGTTTCTTAGTTGCTCCCGGCGTCTTGTAATAGGGTTTAAGCGTCTTTCAGTTCTCGCAAGTCTATCACGAATACGTTCAGTTTCTCTTGAAACTGGGACAGTCCTTCTGGTCCTATGCCCAATGGTGTTCTGGGCTTGCTCATCTGTTCTCAACTCCAGATTTTGCCTTCGAAGTGCACGTGCCTCCGTGTCGCGAACCCGTTCAGTTTCCCTTAATTGCGGGACAGTCCTTCTTGACCGGTGCGACATAGTGTTCTGGGCTTGTTCGTCCCTTCTCAACTCCAGATTTTGCCTTCGTAGTGCACGTGCCTCCGCGTCGCGAATCCGTTCAGTTTCCCTTAATTGCGCGACAGTCCTTCTTGACCGGTGCACCATGGTGTTCTGGGCTTGTTCGTCCCTTCTCAACTCCGGATTTTGTCTTCGTAGTAGACGTGCTTCCGAGTCGCGAACCCGTTCAGTTTCCCTTAATTGCGCGACAGTCCTTCTTGACCGGTGCGCCATGGTGTTCTGGGCTTGTTCGTCCCTTCTCAACTTCGGATTTTGTCTTCGTAGTAGACGTGCTTCCGAGTCGCGAACCCGTTCAGTTTCCCTTAATTGCGGGACAGTCCTTCTTGACCGATGCGCCACCGTATTATGCGCTTGTTCATCCTATCTCAAATCCGGATTTTGTCGTCGTAGTACACGTGCTTCCGAGTCGCGAACGCGTTCATTTTCCCTTAATTGTGGAACAGTCATTCTTAACCGGTGCGCCATGGTGTCCTGGGTTTGTTCCATAACTCTACGCATTAGTAGACGCCTTCTAACTCTGTACAATGCTGCATCATTTTCCCTTTCTATTTGACGAAACAGGGTATTTGAAGACCGAAGGTTAGCCATAAGACTGGCGCTTATTGTCCTATTTTGCGATAAATTTCGTTCATAGTGCTGGCGGCTCCGAAT
>NW_023473971.1:0-3609 GCF_013731165.1 Rhagoletis pomonella
GCGAATCCCAAGCCAACATTTGCTGAAACTGTCTCGTATGCTCAGACGCGTGAAACGGCGGCGCTCCTAAGTAGACCAGCCTACAAAGCACATCGCGTAGAAGTGGAGACACCGGACGAGACAAAGGAAATGCTGAAGAAGCTAATCCAACTGCTGGGCGAGAAAAAGCATGGCTCTGGCAAATGTTTTAAATGTGGAAAGCCAGGCCACTTCGCCCGCGATTGCAGCGCAAGTTCCAGTGCGCTCAACAATTCAGCAGGACGCAAACACAGGGCTGAAGGAGACGAATCCAACTCCAATCAGTCGTTAAACTAAACCGAGCCAGCAGCAAGGGGCGCGCGCTGGCTCCCGCAATTGAATGCCCCATAATCTCCGTCTCGCGAATTGGCAGAAAAGCGAGCAACGTTACTGTTGGTGGATATGTGGACGGACATGACCGAGTACTAACTGTGGATACGGGCGCATCACATTCCATCATTCGATCTGATTTGGTCACTAAAGAGGTAAGGCCATTACCTGGAGCAAGGTTGAGGACAGCAACTGGTGAGGACACCCAAGTTGTAGGGGAGGTAACATGCAAAGTCGCAATAGGGAATGTGACGGTGTTACACAAGTTCATAGTCGCGGCGATTATGGATGAAGTCATCATTGGATTAGACTTCATGCTTGATCAAGGTATGAAGATCAACATGAAGAACAGGATTATGACGTATAACAACATGGAAGTGCCCCTTCGGTTTGGGTATGATGGTCCATACAGCAGCAAGCGAGTGATCCTAGAGGAAAGCGAGCAGATTCCACCGAAGTCAGAAGCAGTTGTGTGGGCAAAGATTGATGGAGATTGTGGGACAAACAAGTTGTGGGTTGTTGAAGCAACACAAAATTCTACACCGGACGTACTTATTGGTAAAACCTTGGCTAAGACGCAAAATGATGGACGCATCCCAGTTCGAGTGCTCAATGAGTTCAAATCTCCAGTCAAACTCCGAAGAGGAACTGTACTGGGGCAATGTCGAGAGGTAGAGGCAATCTTCAACTGCGAAAAGTTACCTGAAAGCGATTCCATTGGCGAGAATGACATTGCGGAAGACATTAATGCATGGACGGAAGGGTTGGAAGAAAAATACCAGCACAAGGCTAAGGAACTTCTCCGAAGATACTGCAACATATTCGACAAGGATGGCGACAAACCAGGCAGGACTAACGTTGTGAAACATCGCATTGATACTGGCGATGCAAGGCCAATCCGTCAAGCTCCTCGGAGTGTTCCACTTGCCAAACGTGAAACTGTTAGCCAAATAATAAAAGAAATGAGCGAGAGTGGTGTGATTGAACTATCAGCGAGTCCATGGAGTTCGCCGGTAGTACTTGTGAAGAAGAAGGATGGTCAAATGCGGTTCTGTGTAAACTACCGGAAACTACACGATGTGACGAAAAAGGACAGCTATCCTCTTCCCAGGATCGATGACACTCTGGACTCGTTGACTGGAACAAAGTGGTTCTCAACACTCGACCTTAAGAGCGGTTATTGGCAAGTGGAGGTAAGTGACGAGGATAAGGAGAAGACAGCTTTCAGCGTTGGAGACGGTCTGTGGCAATTCACGGTGATGCCCTTTGGATTATGCAACGCTCCTGCCACTTTTGAACGACTTATGGACCATGTGCTCAAAGGACTGCATTGGAAAACATGCTTGGTGTATCTAGACGACATTATCGTATTGGGTAAAAGCTTTGAGAAACACCTGAACAATTTGGAAGAAGTTTTCCAGAGGATAGCTGGCGCTGGTCTGAAGCTAAGTCCTAAAAAGTGCTCACTGTTCAGGAAGGAGGTGAACTACTTAGGGCACAAGGTGACAACGGAGGGCATCTGTACTGCGAAGGAAAAGATAGAAGCAGTAAAGGATTGGCCAAGACCTAGGAACCTGCACGAACTACGAAGTTTTCTTGGGCTATGCACCTACTACCGCCGATTTGTTCCGAATTTCGCCAGCGTTGCTAATAGCCTCCACGAGCTCACTAGGAAAAATAGAGCCTTCGAGTGGAACAAGGAGCAGGAGGACTCTGAAGGAACGACTGCACCTATGCTAGCGTATCCCGTTCCAGGTGCAACGTTTATTTTGGATACGGATGCTAGTGGTTATGCCATAGGAGGCGTACTGTCGCAGGTAATTGATGGGCAGGAGAAGGAGTTGCCTACTATAGCCGGTCGATTGGAAAACCAGAGAGGAACTACTGCGTAACTCGGAGAGAACTACTAGCGTTGGTGGACTGCGTCAAACATTTCCACAAGTACCTCTATGGGCAACGTTTCCGAGTTCGAACGGACCATGCAGCGCTGAAGTGGCTACTACAGTTTAAGAATCCAGAAGGACAGCTAGCTCGGTGGATTGAGAGACTGCAAAGTTATGACTTCGCTATTGAGCACCGCAAGGGCAGTGTCCACGGTAATGCTGATGCCATGTCCCGCCGACCATGTAGCCTGGAATGTAAACACTGCTCAAAAGCTGAGGGAAAAGAGGACGTTATAGACGTCCGTCTAACGACAATAACACCAGCGGAAGAGTGGAAGGAAGAACAGCTACGAAAGTGTCAGCAGGAAGATCCAGATCTGGAGCTTTTGATGCATGGACTGGAGGTGGACAGGAGGCCAACTAAGGAGCAAATGGCAGCGGAAAGCCCCATCGCAAAGGCGTACTGGGCACAATGGAACAGCTTAAAATTAATATCTGGCTGTTTGCATAGGGTATGGGAAAGCGAAGATGGCCAGTGCTCCCGCAACCTGATACTAGTTCCAAGGGTAAGAATTCCGGATGTACTCAAGGAATTCCACAATGGTCCTAGTGGAGGGCACCTGGGAATCACGAAGACCCTGGAGAAGGTTAAGCAGAGGTTCTATTGGGTTGTTTGTCGGCAATCGGTCGCAGAGTGGATTGCTAACTGCGCGGAGTGTATTGCAGCTAAGGGGCCGAAATCCAGAAGTCATGGCCAGATGAAGCAATATAACTCAGGTGCACCTTTCGAGCGGATTGCCATGGATGTAGCCAGTCCATTTCCTATGAGCGCACAGGGAAACAAATACGTCCTTGTGGTTATGGACTACTTTAGCAAATAGCCGGAGGTAAACCCGATTCCAAACCAGGAAGCTAAAACAGTAGCGAAGGTATTCACCTACAATTGGGTTGAGAGATACGGTGTACCTATAGAGCTGCACTCAGACCAGGGAAGAAATTTTGAGTCGGCGGTGTTCCAAGAGATGTGCCAGATACTGGGTATCCGGAAAACTCGAACGACGGCTCTTCATCCCCAATCAGACGGCATGGTGGAATGGTTCAACCGAACCCTGGAAGAGCATTTGCGGAAGGTCGTGGACAAGAATCAAAAAGATTGGGATGTCCGCATACCCTTGTTCCTGATGGGATACCGGTCCGCAGTGCATGAAACAACGGGTAAAACTCCTGCAAGGGTAATATTCGGCAGTGAGCTCCGTTTTCCTTGTGATCTGAAGTTTGGGGTGACTGGTGATGCTAGAAGGATTGGAAAAGAGACGTCAAACATCCTGGAAGAGGAGCTGAGAGAGATACATGCTCTTGTGAGACAGCGCACACAAAT
>NW_023473972.1:0-3609 GCF_013731165.1 Rhagoletis pomonella
CTTTTTAAAGCCATTAATGCATTTGCGATACCGGTTTTAACATACACCTTTGGTGTAGTAAAATGGTCCGAAACAGAACTGGAAAACGTCAAGAGAGCAACAAGGACATTGTTGACAAAGTATGTCACGCATCACCCAAAATCGGCAGTAGAACGTCTCTACTTGCCACGTCGACAGGGAGGTCGAGGGATGGTAGACATTAAGCAATTACATAATAAGTGTAAACAAAGCCTTCGTTTATACTTCCACAACCAAGAGAACAGCCTACTCCAAGCCGTGTGCAAAGCCGATTTAAAATATTCACCATTAAATCTTAGTGAATTTTCTGCAATCGAATTAATATCAGGAACGCAACATATCCAGTCGCTCATGCAAGACTGGAAAATGAAAGCGGTTCATGGCAGATATCCACATGCTCTAGACGCTCCTGAAGTAGATAACGCTGCTTCCAACGAATGGTTAATTCACTCCGGTATCTACGCCGAAACTGAAGGTTTTATGATCGCTATACAACATCAAGTTATTGCGACTAGAAACTACTCGAAATATATTATGCGTGCTTCCGTTGAAAACGACCTATGCAGACGATGCCAAAAGCAAACAGAAACCATCCACCACATCACAGGAGCTTGTGTCACGTTAGCAGCCACCGAATACTTAACCAGACATAACCAGGTGGCAAAAATTGTACACCAGAGTCTAGCGATACAACATAAGCTAGTAACGGAAGAGCTGCCGTACTTTAAATATACTCCAGACGCTGTAATTGAAAAGAGAACGAGCAAGCTATATTGGGACCGATCAGTTTTGACGGACCGTCCAATGCCACACAACAGGCCGGACATAATAGTCGTCGAAAAAGAAGTGAATCAAGCGTTCCTCATAGATATAGGCGTACCAAATACTCACAATCTTCAAGATTGTTATACGGAGAAATACAGAAAATACCAGAGCTTAGCATACGAGATCAAGGATTTGTGGAAATTAGAAAAAGTGGAGGTGATTCCAGTTATAATTTCGACAACAGGAGTTATTCCAAAATCATTGAACACTAGCCTGGAAAAACTCAACATGGTAGAAAAGCGAAGGGCCATACAAAAATCTGTGATATTATCTACATCATCTATAGTTCGTAAATTTCTGAATATAAATTAGCATTAAGAAACAGAAAAACTTGCAACTGTGTAGTATTGTCAATATCCGTTTGTAACCAATCTGTAGATTATATTTCTCATATACTGCTTTATAATCAATAGTGTTAAGTATTTTGTTGTATACCAACCAATACTTGATGTGAACCCGTAACGGAGAAACAATAAAAAATAAAATAAAATAAAATAAAATAAAATAAAATAAAATAAAATAAAATAAAATAAAATAAAAAAAATAAAATAAAATAAAATAAAATAAAATAAAATAAAATAAAATAAAATAAAATAAAATAAAATAAAATAAAATAATACAAAATAATGTTACAAAATCAAAAATAAAATACAATAAATAAGAACTAACATAAAAGAAAAATTAAAAATAACTTTAAATAAAGTAGAAAATGAAATGAAAACTTTTAGTACAATATAACATAAAATAAAAAATTTAATACATGAAATGAAACGAAAAAATAAAATAAAAAATAAATAAAATATTCAAATCTAGCGTAAAATAAAAACACATTAAATAAAATTCAAAATCTAATTTAATTAAAAAAATAAATAAATTAAATACGACATTAAGTAAAATAAAAAAATACGAAACGAAAAATTTTAATTAAATAAATAAATAAAATTAAATAGAATATAAAATATAATAAGAAGAAATAAAATTAACTTAAAGCAAAATAAAAACGCATAATATAAAAAATAGAAGCATATGACAGACATAGTAAAAAGCAAAATTAAATAAATTTACAAAATAATTTATGATAAAATTTATAAAAATGAAATAATATATTTATTAATTCTCCATATAGAAATCCCAAAATAAACCACTGTGAAGATTTTTAAGTGCCAGTGGCAACAAATGAATTGAGGATGTTGCTTATAGCTCTATGTTGGTGTCGCATCCGATGATTTTGATAATCGTTGACGGTGCCTCCACCGTTAATGTTGCTACGTTGTTTGGTGTCAATATCAAAAGCGATAGCGGTGGCAAGCTTGAACTCGATTTGGCTGTCTATCGCCATCAGCCATCCATCCAGCCGACACTTCACGCCTCTGATTGCTTTAATTACAATTTTGGTGCAAAAGTGCTCCCAACGTTGTTGCTACGCATGTACAGACTTATGTATGTGCTTCTCGCAGTTAAGTTTCAGTGTTATGCCCTGGTATCAAAAACAACAAAAAAAGTTAGTTTTCTATGCTGTAGCTGAAGCAGAAAATTCGCAGGCATTGTGAAATGACCCAGAGGCAAGAAGCTATGTATGTATATACATACATATGTATACCTATACTAGCATATGTTTATTTGTTTGTGTGCTTATGGCAGCAATAAGTCGACTATTTAATTGAAATCGAACCTAAATAAACCAATTGTAAACACGTGCTGACATTGACATTTCAACGCCGCGAAATAAATATGTACATATGTATGTACAACAAATGCAGTGGGTGCACCTAATACGGCTGGGTGGCTGCTAGCTTGTGGCATGCAATCAATTTTATGCAGGTCATTGGCGGGTAAGCGTTTACATTTATGCTAAATAATACTCTGTTAAATTATAAGCATTAATTAAAGCTGGCGCATGATCGCCTTTTAGTGTTATAGTTGTTATTGTACTGAGAAATTAGTGACAACTTTTTTGTCAGTAACATTTAAGTGCATATGTCCATACATATGTACCGGCTATACACCTACATGCATGCTCACTTGTTTACATACTCACATGTTTATATACACGTGTACATTGTGGCATTTCCATGTGTCATCGTCTGCCCAACCCATTGTGTGAGTGGGTTGCAACAAGCTTGTTTACTTCCTCGACGTAACCTTCCAGTCTAACAATACATGACCAACACAACCAAGACACCTCCGTTCTTTCTTTTTCAACTTCACCTCTTTCTCTCCTTTATTCTAGAGTTGCCAATGCGCTTTTCTTATTTTATCTACTTGTATTACAACACGCAGGTTGCCATATCTTCGAACTTAACACAACTAGTTTAATCCATATTTAATACCTTACAATCCCGCCGAAAACCTCCGGTTTTCCCATGGTATCCGAAGTATATCTTGTGCGTTTAGCTTTCGCCCAATTCAATAGGTAAGATGCAAATCTTCTGCACGGGTCGACGGAGAATATTTGTCGAGGTCTGAATCGTCACGGATCGCACCAAGTTGTCCGTACTCGGGTGGAGTTCGATGATGCGCCCTAATGCTCACTGCGCAGAAGGGAAATTCTCGCTTCTTATGAGTACTAATTTCCCCAGCTTCACACGTTCGGAACTTCTTCGCCATTTTTTCCGCTCCTGAAGTGAGGTCAGGTATTCATTGTGCCATCTTTCCCAAAACGTTTTCACCATGCGCTGTCTTTCTCTCCAAAGCTGCATCCCCTTAGCTGAAGACGTGACTGATACATCAAAAGGTAAAGGCAAAACCAATGGCTCTCCGGTCAGG
>NW_023473973.1:0-3608 GCF_013731165.1 Rhagoletis pomonella
TCTTTTAACTTTACTTTCCCTTCTCGTTTCTAAAACATTAGGCTGAGCTTACGTTGGTGTGCAAGAGAACGTTTCCGAAAATTTTGTTTATAAAAACCTCGATTTTTTATACTTCCTACATGTCTCAAAAAAGTGTGCGTAGAGATGGTTAGGCAGACGTTTAAAACATATAAAAAATATTTGCTTTAAATGAATCCAAAGGTTTTCATTCTATTGATTTCTCATTGCAACCTTTAGCCTCCTTGAGAAGTGAAAAAAAAAATCTCTTGGCAGACGACATCTTATGGCCCAGGATTCGTTATAGCCCTTCAGAGCCTAGACGCTTCCTGAAATTCGCTGTTTCTGAGTTAGTAAAGAGAATACCAGTTGAACTCAGTCAAGTATTTTTGCTTGCTTCATTCCTCAGACCTATCATTGATTCATCTTTTTACCTACCATTCGGTTGGTATAGACAAAATCCGTAGTCAAATAGCTGGAACAATAATCGACTCCTACGTTTTTCTATCTTAAAAGGCGCGTAGGCCAGCCATTTCGCAAATGTTTAAAGGACAATGACTTTTGGGGTATGCAGCTGCAATGTATGGCCGCCTAGGAAGGTGCCTCTTCCCAGCTAGTTGATGTCCTCGTGAAGTCCAAGGCCGGTGGCCGTGATGCCGCCGCCATCCAAGAAATACGATGGACAGTTTGAAAAAAAAAAGTTGGGCCTTGCGATGTCTGCTGCAGCTGTAGCCGGTGCTCGCGCCCGGACAAAAGAGAAGGACAAGGCATTCAAAAATTTCTTCTACGAATGCTTGGATTGCCATGTGTGAGTGGTAGTTTACAGCATCGAGATCGAGAGACGAGACTCCACATCGATCAAGGTAATTAAAAAGTGAAGTCTTCTATTTACGAATGAGAATCGCACTTTTTCAGTCACTCATCAATGTCCGATATATGGTGAAGCTTGGGCAATGGCAACATCTTATGAAGCGGCGGCAAATACTCGGGTACTGGTACGTTAAGCCAAATGAACTTTACAACGATATAGACATAGTGCAGCGAATTAAAATACATCGGCTACTTTGGCTCGGTCATATCATACGAATAGTCACAAACGTTCCACTTGGGGTAAACAGTGGAAAAGGAGGACCTCCTCAGCGCTGCAAGGCCCAGATGGACATACAACAGAATAGTAATTAATTTTTTTTTATTATCTAAATGAGCTGAAAAAGAGTCAAACCTCCTTGACTGAAAACTCTGGCAAAAAAAATAGTTTTATCAAGCAGACGAATAAATGGAAGAGGTTGTCTTCAGAGCCCTCGACAC
Source organism: Rhagoletis pomonella (assembly GCF_013731165.1). Classification (NCBI taxonomy): domain Eukaryota; kingdom Metazoa; phylum Arthropoda; class Insecta; order Diptera; family Tephritidae; genus Rhagoletis; species Rhagoletis pomonella. The sequence goes on from NW_023473973.1 coordinate 1,306, forward strand.
GCCTGGTTTAAATTGGTTAAGAGCAGATCAAGGCCACTTAACCGATTGGCACGACCATAGCTTCGACATGTATTCGGGGTTATAACAGCCCACAGTTGGACGGGAGTCCACGCAAACAAAAGTGGTCTACAGTCGAATGACTTACATACTTATGTCGTAACTGCAGCGATGTAGATGTCATCGAGAGTATACGTCACTTCGCCACTTTGGCAAACGGACCGCCGACATTCGTTTCATCGCTGCTCGCTTGAGTATCTGGCTAAACGGAATAGTAGCTGGTATCTACGACGAAGTTGTTAGTTAAGTGCTTGGGTACAGCAAAACTAGAGACACTGCGGCCTGAAAGATCATTTGATTCGCTTAGAGAGTCTCTAACCCAGTGCATATGCCCAAGATACCTAGAGGAACACCCAGTTAAACTAACGAGCTAACAAAAGGAGATCAGGAAGGCGTACAGAGCAAATTTCAGAACCTTCTGTTAAGGCATCTCGAGGCGCGGTCGAATCGGAACTAGCACTTAAGTGCCCTTATGGCACCTACACTGGAAGCAAAGAAGAGGGGGCAGTAATCCTGCTTACAACACACTTCCTGGAGGCCACTATCTTAGAACTGGAGCCGGACGTCCAGCAAACTAGACCGCCACCATGCGACAGGAAACTGACGAGAAGTATTTTCACTCAGAATTCAGTCAGATAGGCGTTTGGCTCGTCTGAGCGCTATAAGACCCCTGAGTTAGATGGTGTCCGGCCAGTTATGCTGTAATTAGGTGGAGAGAATCTAATACCACACCTAGTAGACATAATGGAAGAAGTCTTGCGGAAGCTTACGTTCTACAGGTGTGGCAGAGGGCGCTAGTAATATTTATCTCAAAGGTGGGTAAAAGGTCTTTCTGACCTATATTCCTAACCCCTTTTGCTGCGAAAGCAATGGAAAAGATAATAGACAATCATATTTGATCTAGCATTCTGAAGGCAACACCCCTACCCACTTGTCTACATGCATACAAAGCTGGAAGTTCTACGAACACGGCTCTGTATCAACTGACTCCCGAACTTCAGGGGGCTTTTCAATGTGGACAAACAGTGCTCTGTGCTTTGCTTGGTGGTCCATGTTGCCAGCGAAGTGAAGTAGCTGGGACTAATCCTAGATAGGTTCTGCGACTTGACCAGCTAGGCTCCGCTACATATTCTCACCGAGTGTGATGCAGTCTGCAGAAGACATGAGAGTAGTCTAGGTTCTATGTGGCCACAGCTTAAGCAAATCCACTCCCTACCCCCCGAATTACTGAACTTTCTAAGAGATATGGGCTTAGAAGAAGTGTTGTGAAAAGAAATAGATCGCCAGGTCACACCATTTTAATATCTATCTATATATTACCTATTCCGAATAGGCTATTCGATGTATGCTTAAAATCGCCATCGGTTGTGACCAGCTAAGTATCCAGAGATTAGCCGGAACGTCTAAAGCGGTTTGTCTTCAAACAAAACTCGACAAGGGATGACGGAAATTCGTTCCAAAATACATCATCTTTCCACCCTTAAACGACAGCTAATATCCTTTCTGTTCAAGCCTGATAGAATACAAGATTGCGCCAATCGAGCTGAGAGCAATCGACCATGGCGTCTTAAAGCACTGAGAAGGAGAGAGTAAAGAAAAATTGCGAAGCAAGAAGAGGAAGAAGCGAAGCTGCTACGAAACGGTGCTGTAAAAGTGGGGAAACTAGTACCTACTCTTCAGCTTTTTACACAAATATCGGCCCGCGGAGGCGCCACCTTTATTCTCTGCACGTGCTTTCTGTTGAAAGGGTAGTCGAAGAGCTTAGCCTTTTCATGGCTCCTCCCTCATCGATCCCCAGTACTTGCGGCGTTCATAGTGTAGCCACTCAGTCATTATGGCTCTCGAAGAGGGCCAACTGAGCCCACAAAACGGTTCCGGACCTAAAAAGCCAGTTAAAGATACTTCTCCTAAAAATTCGTCAAGGACCTCATTGCCGCCTTCGATCTCACAGCGGCCTCGAACCCAGCACAGTGTTACCGTATTTTGTAGCTTCTAAAATTGAAGCGTGCCAAAGCAGTCTTCAGCAAATTTTGATTTCATCGTCCTGCTTGACTATGTGAAAAGATAACTAGAAAGGCTCACTTTAAAACTTTTTCAGGGGTTTGGCGCAGGTCAAGATTGCTACTGTAAAGCGCCTCTATAAAATTATCACAATGGCTCCATGGCGGCCTAAGTGTCCATCCTTTCAATGCTTGATGGCGGCAGTCACATTAATCCCGAGTAACTTACTTTGCGACTGACTTCTT
>NW_023473974.1:0-3608 GCF_013731165.1 Rhagoletis pomonella
CATCATCTAATTTCAGTGTTGAGGGAAACCCATTTATTTTACGTTTTGAGTTAACAAAATGATAAAATTACTTGGGATTAAAAACGATGTTAATGCGAGTTTTATTAATGTAATTCCTGTAACATTTTCTGTTTAAGGCATTATATTTATGACGAAGGATGGAGTACGCGACGTAGTGAGAAGACAGGCCTGATTTTTTATAAAGTTTAAATGATTTAGTTTTCTGATTTTTCAAATGCTTTAGCTCTGAGTTAAACCACAACGAGCTACGAGGTCCGGTATTTTCTTTAATAAGAGGAATGAGTTTACTGAATATATTATTCAAGATTTTACTAAAGTGTAAGGCACTGTTCTCAATATCCCCATCGTACTCAGGCCAGATTATTTCAGATATAGCTATTTTAAGCTTGTCGTAGTTAGCATGTTTGAAAGAATATCGCCGACCTTTCGGCTTTCTAGTTTCAGGACAATAACATTAATCGTAGGATGGTGCCAAGGACAACTCAAGTGGTGGGTGATAAGGGTCTATAGGTATAACTAAAGGATCGCCGCGTATTATAGAGCATTTAGCAGTATCATCAATAAACGCTAAATCAAGACATTTACCTAAGTTGTTGATAACTGAATTAATCTGATATAGACCAAGATCGGAAAGTTCGTTAAGAAATTAGTTAAGTACATCCCGAGAAGAATTTGGCACCAGAATTCCATCCACCGAATCCCAGGAAACACACGCTAGATTGAAATCACCCAACACAACAATCGAATCGGAGGGCTTGACCATGGCAAATAAAGAGAGCAATAATGAAGAATGTTTGAAGTAAACCGAAGGGTTAGAGTATGGTGGAATATAAATTTCAACAAGAAAAACACTACTTGAGGGGCACCGTATTCTAGCACAGAGGAATTCAACATCATCTGAACCTGTGAACACAACTTTTTCAGAGGAAAAGTCGGTCTGAACAGCTAATAAAACACCCCCGCCTTTTCTATCTAAGCGATCATTTCTAAATATTTCATACTTACTACACAATATTTTACTATTAAACACATTCGGTTTTAGCCAAGTTTCAGTAAAAACCAAAATTTCATAATTTAAATCAAAAGACTTTAAGTACAGCTTAGTTAATTTTGTATTTAGACCTCTAACATTTTGGTAATAAATATTCGCAAGTCGTAGAGAAATGCTAGGTATAATATTTATCGTAAAATTAATAACAGGCTTGATTAATAGCCCAGCCCTTCTGGCTGAGGTAAATTTTAATGTTCCCTCTCGAGTTTGAAGACACTTTCGACCTCTATTTTTGAAGCCATGCAAAACTAATTTTGAACTAAACGAATCATTCCGTGGGTTATGTCAAGATTTTAACTCTCATTCCAGCACGTTTGACATATCGGACTCGATTTTTGCTATAAAGAAAACTATCATTTCCACTCTCAATAATTGAAAACATATCCAATCAGCTGGTGAATTTGATTCTGTACCTAAATAGTTTAAAAAAAAAGTTGAACTAAGATGTGTTGCTATTTGAAAAAAATGGGACACGAATGACTTTTTTTGCACACAAATAAAAATGGTGGGAAAATACCTTTCTACCGAGATCCCATAAGTCTAAATCAGAATAGTTTCGGTCCAGTTATTTAAGTTTTTCGTAAATCAATCTTTGAAAAAAGTAAAAAAACAGCATCAAAAATCTCACTATCACGATTCCGTTGAAACGATTTTTAAATATTTTTATGGAGATTTTTTTAAGCCTCATCTGTTTTGTCATCTGAGGGGACTTTTTTCAAAAAGTTCTTTAAGAAACTATTTTTATTCATAAAAACTCCATTTTTGGAGGTATTTTCAAATCGGCCCAGCTCGCTTAAATCTTAATATTTTTCCGAAAGATTTTGGTGGACGTCTTATAATATAATAAGTTTTGTAATCCCTGCTGAAAAACGCAACTTTTTTTGGTGATGCAGCTTATATGTATATAGAGTACATATGTATATGTATGTAGTATGAAACTTGTGAGCGAAATCAAAAAAACCATTGTAGGTACTTGTTTATTTTTGAACCTTAAATTCACAACTTCAAATCAGTATAAAAAGGAAATGGGAACCAACTTTTAAAAATGCTTTGGTATTTATTCATTTCATTCATTTTAACTCCTTTTAATGAATACAATTGGTCTCATTCCCATCACGTTTTGGGTGTTGCCCTGTGATATTAACCTAGATACGCCAATTATTTTATTTATTTTATTTATTTCTTTGGTCTACAGAAAAATGTTTTCTTACAGACAAATGAGAATAGAACATTTAGATACATAGTAATTTATAATAATAATAATAATAATAACAGCATAAAATAGCAGGTTTGGTAGCTGGCGAGGCCTAGTCTTCAGTCTACTTTAGTGTGCGGCGGGCGGAAAGACCTAGTTTCCGCTCTGCGCTGCGGACAGGCTGTTGATCAAGGTCGGTAAGGCCGGGGTTCCGATCCATGTTCCCGAACACATTACTTTGTATGTGTGGCAGGCGGAATGCTCTGGTCTCCGCTCCGCGCTATGAACAAGCTGTTGAACATGGTCGGAAAGAACGAGTTTCCGATCCATGTTCCTGAAGTCATTACTTTGAATGTGCGGCAGGCGGAAAGCTCTAGTTTCCGCTCCGCGCTGTGGACAAGTTGTTGATCATGGTCGGAAAGGCCGAGTTTCCGATCCATGCTCATATTGTCTTACGCGGTCGCGAAAATATACGAAGCCGATTACAGTTGTACTAAGCAGTCATAGATATTGTGTAATTTATCGTTCCCGGTTAAAGATATTAATTTATTTAGTTACAAAAAAGCGATTCACGTTTACGTTTACCTCATAAACTGAACAGAAATACAGTTCACCATCTGAACGATAAGGTGCAATGTAAGGGTTTACATGTTATTTATTCAAAATTTCAAGTAAGGTTTTCTTAATGGTAAAATGTGAGTCGGAGGTGTCAAAATAGTCGTAATGCTTATTGAAGTCCTGGCATAGGTCAGTTTGATAATTACTTTTGAAACTATTGTTGACATTTGTAGTGAATTCAAGAAGGTTTGATACAGTTGATTTACCTTTACAAAAGCCGTGGTGTGATACATCGATAACGGGTGTTATGGAATAAGATAGGTCTTCCGTAACGATTTCTTCAAATAATTTAGGAATGGCACACAGCTTAGCGATTCCCCTATAAATCGCAATATTCGACCTGCTTCGATTATTCGCAAGATATACGACTCCTTCTACAAAGAGGGGAAAACTCCTTGCTTTAGAGAAGCATTGAAGATGTTTGTTAATGGCTTATATAGATAATCAGCACAACTTATTAGGACACAGGAGGGAATACCATCCGGGCCGCTTAGAAAAGAATTTTTTAAACTATTCAAATGAAGGAGAACATTGTCAGCGGAGATTGAAGGAATACGGATGTGGTCAAACTGTGGGAGTGGAAAAGGATAGCTAGAAGTTTTTTCATTTGGCTCGACAGAATAGTTCGATTCAAAATAATTTGCAAACATATCAGCAATCATATCATTATCACTAGAAATAACATCATCTAATTTCAGTGTTGAGGGAAACCCATTTATTTTA
>NW_023473975.1:0-3608 GCF_013731165.1 Rhagoletis pomonella
ACGTGGGCTATGGCTTTGGGGATTGCAAATACCTCAGCCTGGAAGACCGAAGCATATTCCCCAAGAGAAAAAGCGAAGCTCATCCCCATTAGCTTCAAAAAAATACTCCAGATCCTGACACTGTGTCAGTTTGGAGCCATCAGTGAAGATTCGACAATGTACGAGTGTGGGCTCAGTGCTGGAATTAAACCAGCATTTCCCCTCAGAGAAGTCTCTTTGTCTAGAATTTCTTCAACAAAGGTGCGAAATAAAGTCAATTTACATTATTACCTTTTCAAAAGCGAAATAAAATTAACATTATTGCTCTTTCAAACATTAAATTTGCTAAGCTTCGAGGCGGCCCGCGTACGCGCGCCACACCACGTGATGCTACGCAGTGATGACAGGTAATAAGTCCCAGATGGTTTCTAAAATCACAAATTAGTTTTTGTGCCAATTGGAGATAGAGGGTATTAATGAATTTAAGCCCTCGATATTTCACATTTTTATATTTGTAAGTTATTGGAAGATTTCTGCTGTGTTTTGGCAATAACGCATATAATTTGTGTTTCAAAGGTGTGTAAAAACCAATCACTTAACTCACATGATCTCGGTTCCGGTATTAAATAATCAATAATTGTTTATACCCGCATTTTGGCACATTGGCTTGAATGTGCCATCTAATAAATAGTGTCGTCGTTCTCCTTAGCTGCTTTTAAATGATGTCTTCACAAATTGCTGGCGGAGACATGAATACAGTGTAAGAAAATTCCTTTTCTATAATTGTTTCTTTATAGAAGTTAAAACAAAATTCTTTCAGTATTGCTCCAGTGTTTTTGGACATGGACTGTTTTTTTCAATTTAATAGTGTTCGCTTTATTTTTGTGGAAACGAAACATGTTTTGCAAGTTCTGGATCGTTTCTACACTCTTTATTCAAATATTTCTCGTATTCCAGCTGCGTTTTGCGTTTGGTTTTTGGCATGGTGTTTTTAGTATATTCGTAATTTTAAATTTTTTAATAAAATCATTTCGTGGTAGTTCATGATTGTGTATGGATTAATAGCACCACACTGAGGATTTGGCAATAACCTTTTTCATCTATTAAAAAACAACACTTATGGGGCAGTTTAGTCTGCAGGTGGCCTTTAAGGCTTCCCCACGTATGATGACACAAAGTGACGATAAGTTCACCAGTGCCTCAGAAGCACTATACATTTTCTTTTTCACGCCAACGTAGTCGAGTCTCCCGTGGCCCCTGGGGGTCCACCTGAACCACTTTGGGAATCACTGGTGCATATCTACGGACATGTATGCATATATACGACCGAACATTTTCTTACGCTAGAAGATTCGAAAAGTGGGCGAGGAATGATGAGGATAAAGCAAACGCTTTCGCCTGTCATCTTTCAGAAGTCTTTAGACCCAATGAACGCGCTCATCCTTCCAATATTTTCATACCCCCAGTAGTCTTACCACAAATCCGCTTCGGTTTAAAAAGAAAGATTTAATTAACACCATTGTTCTTGACCAGGGAACGGATTTTATGGAAATTGTCTTTTTTTTCTGCTAAAGAGATAGAGTATATTCGATTCGAATGTCCACAATTTAGCTTTCCCTGATTCCATATATACATATTTTATGTTGCCTTTTTTGCCTTTTTTAAGATATTTACCTTTTTTTTGCCTTTTCTACCTTTAAAAAAGTGATTATAGCATTTACAATTTTTTTTTTAAGATTAAAAATATGCACATTCCCATGCGGCTTATAGAAGCGCAGGGACCTCTTTCCAAATTGGTTTTGGAAACATTCAAAGCCGTTTTCTCAGCTAACGTAGGCTTGGAGACAATAAGGGGTGTGGATAAAATTGTAAAGGGCGAGGAAAACGCCCTTATTCCTGATAATATGAACGTTTCAAACGTTCCATATTTAAATTGGGCTCCACTTGTATCAACTTACGTCGAGCGCACATTTAGTACATTCAAGGCTTTTCTTCGCGAAAATCGAATGAAAATGCTGGCAGAAAACTTCAAAATGCATCATGTGGTTCAATGTTACTGCAACTATACAGATTAAAATTTTATGAGTTAGAAACTGGAAAGGATAAAATACTTAAAGATTCAATGTACAAATTTTTCATATAATGAAACTACTTCATAGTTTTTCTCTTTTTACTTACATTTCTAAAATTATTAAATTAAAATTCTAAATTAAATAAATTAGATTTCTAAAATAAATGTATTTTTTGATTGTTCTTCGTATTTTCTGTCTTTTTTAGTGCCTTATTTTGCTTTTTTTGCAATACCTAGTGCCTTTTCCTGCCTATTTCGCTATTTTGTTTTGCCTTTTTTGCAATACCTAGTGCCTTTTTCGCTATTTTATTTTGCCCTTTCCGGCCTATTTCGTTATTTTATTTTGCATTTTTTATACGTTTTTAGGTCCTAAAAATCCGTTCCCTGTTCATGACATTCAGAAGAATAAAGCGCCTGGTTACGATAGGATTACAGGTGAGATGATTAAGGAGCTTCCACTAACTGCCGTACGTTTTCATTTCATTTCATTTTCATTTCATTTATTATTATAAAGAAAATTAGTACAATAAGATCCCAAAGATCTTTTTTAGTATCTAGGATCTTTATCCATCATTAGGCGAAATAAAAAATATAATTTCTTGCTTTTAGGTATTCAGAAATACTGCAGCCCAACAGTCGTGATTTCCAATCGGATATTCGCTCAAATTTCGATCAATTTTATGGGAAGATTGAGAATCTAGGCTGCTGTAGACTAGCTCAGAATAGCAGATAATTGGCAATATTAATTGAATGGCCAGTTTACGTCTAACGATTAATGGTGTAAAAGTTCAAGACATTCTTAAGTTTCTTAAAGTATAATACATTTTATTACATTTTTTTTTAATAACATGCTTAAGTTGGGGCACTTTCCCGACTTATGGAAACTTTCAGAAATAATTATGGTGCCAAAGCCAGGCAAAGATCCGACGGTAGCAAATTCATATCGGCTTTGATTTCGGTATTTTCCAAAATATTTGAAAAACTTCTATTGAAAAAAATACAACCATCTCTAACAAGTAACCAAATAATACCATCACATCAGTTTAGTTTTCGTGAAAAACATGGAACTGTAGAACAAGTTCATAGAATTGTGTCTTATATTAGAAAAGCCTTCGAAGGGAAGCAATACTGCACTGGTGTATTTTTAGACATCTCTCAAGAGTTTGACTAAGTCTGGCATGATGGCCTTATACACAAACTAAAGGTTTTGCTCCCTGCAAATACGCATGCAATTTTGGAAAGCTTTCTGATGTATATGCAGGTGTCCCTCAAGGCAGTGTTCTAGGACCCATATTGTACGTAATATTCACTCGTGATTTGCCAACTGATGAAACTCTAACCATTTCAACTGAAAATAAAATCTGCGTAAATAATAACGAAAACTTGCGTACATTTTACGAAAGTTTTCGTCATTTTGAGCCACGAAAGTTTTCGTTGATTGTACAAACCCGTTTTCGTACATACTACGAAAATATGAGACATCAGATCTTAGTACATTTTACGAACGTATTCGTACTATTCACGAACGAATTTCGTACTATTTCTTTATTTTTTTACG
>NW_023473976.1:0-3608 GCF_013731165.1 Rhagoletis pomonella
TTTTTAATCCGTATGGGAGTCTAGAAAACCTGTAGGATCCATTATTTGTAGAAAAGGATGTCAGGTCTCGTGAATTTGTTTCTAGTGGTATTTGATGGAATCCTGATATAAGATCCAAACAAGAAAAATATTTAGCTCGACCTAATTGGTCTAGGATGTCATCTATTCTTGGCAGTGGGAATTTATCCGCTATTAATTTTTTTGTTAATCTGCCTGTAATCTATTACTAACCTCCATCTTTTTTCAATTGAATTTGGAAGTGATTTTTTCTGAACTAATAAAATAGGACTATTATATTCGGAACATGATGGCTCTATTATTCCATCTTTTAACATTTTTGAGACTTGTATTTCAACTTCTTCTTTGTGAGTGTGTGGTATACGGTAGTTCTTAATGTATACTGGGTCTGTATCTTTTGTCCTTAACTTTTGTGTGTAAAAATTGTTTGATGTGATTGCTTCTGTTTCTAATCCAAAAATATCGCTGTACCTAGAACATAATTCCGTTAACGTTTTTTCAAATAGTTTTGGAAAATTTTTCTTTAGTGTATCCAAAATTTTAGTTTTTCTTTCTGTTTTGTTTTGATCACTTGAAATTAAGTTATAGTCAGTGAGATTTTCTGATTGAATTCTGTTTAGTTTTACCGTTACTGGTCTGTCATTTGTGTTAAGAATTCGTATGAATGCATTTTCAGATTTTACCAAGGTACTTGCAATGAATATACCTGTTTGTATTTCTTGATTAGGTATCAGTACTTCTTGAAAAGGAGTAGAAAGTTTCACCCTCCTTATAACTTCTGACATAACTGGGAGTGTTATGTCATCGTTACAAGTAGTTATAATTGGTATTTCAATGTGCATTTTCTGGTCTGAGGGTTAGGAAATCTTGATTCTCATTGAATTCAAGTAGACAATTGTATTTTTTCATAAAGTCCATTCCAATAATGCCATCACACGGTATTGGGAAATCGTTTTGTACTACATGAAACTCGTGTGGTATTAAGTAATTTTTAAACTTTAAATCGAAAAATGTTGTGCCTATTGAATTGATTTTTCCTTGTCCAATGCCTTGTAGTGTTGTAATGTGTTTTTTGTTTATGTGTATCTTGGTCATGTTTAATTATGGAAATGTCTGCTCCTGTGTCAACTAGTAGTGTTATGGCGGTGTTAGTGTGAGCAATTCTAACTTGTATGTAAATGCTAAAGTTAAGGTTAAGATTGTATATTTTGTAGTCCGAGTTTATCTTAGGGGAATGTCCGGGTTTTCCGAACTATTGTTGTCTGTTTGGGTCATTCTAATATTCCTTGTACTACCTCGGTAGGTATTTCTGTTTTGACATCTATTATTATAGTTATTTCCACTATAATTGCTGTTTTGGCCATTGTGGTTTCTTTGAACATTGGTTCTATTTTGAAACCTTCTTCCAAAATTTCTATTGTTTTGGAATCTGTTGCCAAATTGTCTTTGTCGGTAGTGAAAAATGGTATTTTGTTGGCCTGTAGCTTCTGTACAACTTCCAACAAATTTGCTTATTACTTCATTCATGTCAGTAAACTGACCTGCTTCCATAATAAGTTTGACTTTTTCTAATGTGCAATTTTTAGTTATTGCCCTTACGGCTGCTTGTGTCGCATATTTACTTGCCAAATTTAAGTTTATGCCGTCATTTATATATGCATTTTCTCATGATTTTGTTAGTGTTTCTATTTCATTGCAGTAATTTGTAGCAGTTTTGCTACTTTGTCTGATATTCATAAGTTTTGCAGTCACTACTTCTACTGACTCACCTTTTACGGTGGTGCGTAGTTTGGTACTGATATCCGCAATTGTATTTTCATTGTCAATCAAATTTCTCGAATTTCCTTTAAGTTTAGTCTTAATTAAGGAAATGGCTATTGCCTCATGTTCGCCTTTTATCGCATCAACCAGAGTTAGTGCGTCAAGGAATGAACGTAAATTTTCTGATCTGCCATCAAAATCAGGTATAAGCTTTGTTGCTGTATTTATAAATTCTACTACTGTCTGTGTCATTGTGGGAGTTTGTATAATTTCTTGTAGTGGTGTAAATGATATTTCCTCGTGTAGTGACGTTGGGATATCTATTGTAATTCCTTTTCTTGAGGCTACCGTTATGAGTTTTTTCCCTAATGTCAAGAAAGAATGTTTCAGCTGCTACTTTATGACCTTGTGTAAGTCTATTATAGTTGACATTTAGAAAAACTCTAAGTTTTTCAAGTGTGCTGACTAGGCTATTGATATGTTTATTAAGTGTCTCTGTCTTTATTTCCCTGTCGTTGTTTAGGCACTTATGTGTTTTCAAAAATTCCTCTCTAATTTGTCTAGCTTTAATTAATATTTGGTTCCAGTGCATTACCTTTGGTTGAACCTTTTATTGTAACAGTGGGTAATAAATTTGTTAGACTTGGTCTAAATCATTGCTTCTACTGGCTGTATATTTTTTTTAAGCACCTATTGTGCATTCTATACAATTTAAAGCAAATATTTGCTGCTAAAAGGGCTACTATTACAAATAACAAGATGGTTATAACTTCCAAGTCGGGGGGACGTTACGTCAACTTTGTTGATAACATTTGCAGTAGAGTCTACTGTTTTTACGTCTAATAGACCCATTTTAGGCCAAGTTTGTAGTATTTGTATTGGTATGTCCAGTTTTAAATTTTTCTAATTGTCTCCTATCATATAAGTTTTTTAAAAATTTTATGTAACTATAACCCCCTTTTTGTTTTAATTAATTCTTATTTTAGTAAAATTTTAATTAATATTTATTTATTTTTATTGATAAAATTTTGGCTTAATATTTAAAAAAAAAAGTCATAAATTTTTTTTTTTTTTTTTTTTTAAAAAAGTAAGATTGAAAGTAACTTAAGAAATGTATTGTATATGTATATAAAAAAAAATATTTTTGCCACGAGCGAAAATTCGCTTACTGGCCCTATGAGTGCGGATTGACGCACATCAGTTTTTGTTTGCTTTTGCGACTGCAGGGCTGGTCTGGGGCAAGCCAGTGATGAAAATGGTAACTTCCTCATTGCTAAAGTTGGGCTGTTTCTTGGCAGCGTCGACCATCTCATTCAAAGTGGTTTGTTCGGGTTGACCATTGGGTTTCATCAAGAGAACTGGCACATTACTGGGACTTGGCGCAAATGATGGTTCCAACGCGTGGTTAATTTGTGAGAGGTGATAAATTTTCTCAATTTCTCGTTCGCCTTCCTCCACTGACATGTTCTCCAACTGCTGCATAGTGAAATCCTCAGCTGACTGCATCGACTGGAGTTCAGACACCGATAACCAATCAGTAGGCTTTTGTTTGATGATTGATTGATCTCTTTTTTTTTTTTTGGCTGATCAAGTCAAAGTGCTTTTTAGTGCATAATTTTTAAGCACAAAATCTTAAAAATGTTGCAATTTAAGCAAACCAGGATTCAGGCTGATCTGTGCAGCAAAGCACTAGACTGCCACTGTGCAATTCAAATCTAAGCACCGGTTGGCAGGATAGCTTTTTTGCAAATTAATTTTCGCAAAAAGCTGGCAGGATCGCCATGTATCGAATGAAACAATTCATTTATGTTTTAATTGTATTGAATTTA
>NW_023473977.1:0-3608 GCF_013731165.1 Rhagoletis pomonella
ATTTGATTATATGTATATTTATTAAATTTTTTTATATATTTTTAAATTTTTTTTATTTTATCTTATTTTATTTTATTATTTTTTATTTTATTTTGTTTTGTTTTAGTTTATATAATTTAATTTAATTTAATGTAATTTAATTTAATTTAGTTTAATTGTTTTAATTCTGTGTTACTTAATTTAATTAAATTTAATGTAATTTATTTTAAATTTATTTAGTTTTTGTTTATTTGATTTTATTTAAGTTAATTTTTTTTTAAATTTTTTTTTGACATTGGGAGCCTAACCCAAAACCGCGTGTTAGACTCCCGATGAGCTTACGGAAATGAATATCAGTCGCTTATCTTATAAAAAGGCTTAGGTTTCATCGTTCCGTTCCTTTGAAGCCAGAATGTCTAGATTACATCGGGTTTGGACTTTAGTACAGGGCGTTATGCTATTGCACCGATGCTCCAACGATTGCGAGTACCGACGAGTTCTTTTCGCAGAAGCTGCAGCGATGAGAATGCCACTTTTTGTGTCGACGTCCGGGTCTGCAGTCGATGCAACTCGTCTAACTGTGGTCGCTCTTGTTCATCAGTTTACCAGAGATATCGGAGGTGGAACTCTTGAAACTTCTAGCAAGTGGTTCAACAGAACCATTGAACCAGGCTGTGTATAGACAGGCAATAAACGAAATTCATTGTGAAACTGTCACGCCCTTCACAAACTCGCGTAGAAATATGCACCCAATATTTTATTTTAAAATTCAAATTCACTAAAATTGCTTTGCACTTGAAGTGATGCATTCAATTTAAGCTGATTTCCATTATAAAAAATTCCTTCCTTCACACGCTTACATTTTGTTGTTTGAAATTCACTCCTCTGAGATTTAGTAAATTTATTGCAAATTTGTATTCATGCCTTTTGCTGTCAACTCAACAACTTTATCTCGACTATGCAGTTGCATTTTTTTATTGCCTTGCAACAGCTTTGCAAACAAAACAGATTGATTTATTTATAACGCTTGTTGGTGCAATTGTTTTTGGCAAAAGCTGCTGTCAACGAGCTGAAGGTAGTCAGAAGGAATAAGGAAAGAAAAAAGAAGAAAACATTAAAAAAAAACCAATGTATTTTTGCAAGTTCTTAAACAAAAAAATATTTAATTTATGTATGTATGTAAAGGTGCCAATCTAGCTCAGTGTGATTTGAAAATTTTAATTTCGAAAAAAACTTTTAATGTTTCAGCTCTAGTATTTACTTAAAAAAGTCTGTTTATTCTACTATTATATAAGAAGTCCTTGAATTTCCATTGCCGTAGTCTTTAGGATATCAAAAATGGTAGCGGAATATAAACATATGCGTTTTAATAAATGCTTTTCTCTGGTTGTTGTTTTCCTTTTGGTAATATTTTTTATTTTCTCTCCTACTTTGAGCCGCCATCTTGTCTATGTGTAAATCGTATAAATTTGGCTTTACGTTTAAAATAAACTGCACAAAATGATAAATCCTCAAATGTGAGCTGCATGTATGGCGTACAATAAGGCATTTTCGTGCTGTGGATGCACTGTGAAAAAATGAAAAGCTTTTCAGCTTATGCAATAAAAAATAAAATTCTCCCTGACGTAATGAAAAATGTTTCCTAAAGCTGATGAGCGCTACATACAAACGTTGAATTTATGTGAAAATTCTTATTCAGCCTTATCATGAGTTTCATTTTCCCCGAATCGGTTCACTTTTCACGTTTGGTTTCCATGTATTTACTATGGGCGGAATAAAAGTTTTCGTGTAAATTTTTTTTTTGGCGAATCTCTGGATAAGGCAGATTGATTTTATTAAGAAATTAATTTTCTTAAAATAAGATGGAAAACTTGTTTTATTCCTCTACTACGAAGCATTAATTGGAATTAAGTATATAATCTTGTTCTAACTAGACAACTAATGAAAATTCAAAAAATTCATTAATTAGAGGTTTCCTCTTGAAAATATTAGGTCAGATGAAAAGCCTCTGCAGATTTTTGGGTAAATTTTTGCTTAGCCAATTTTTTTTCTTCAAGAGAATTTTGCAGAGACCGAATCGAATTGAAGTCAGACCGTGCAAGGTCCAGGCTATATAGTGGATGAATTAAAAGTTCCCAACTAAGTTCCATCAATTTGTTCGGGGTCATCAAACCTGGCCAGGCGTTGCCATTATAGAACACACTTGCTCGAACAAACTACCCCTTGCTATGTTCTTTTTTATAGTAAGGAAGCAGCTTATAGGGTATTTTTTCAGTCATTTCCTTTATTTTAATTTTTTTCGTTGTTTCGTGATCCAAAGACGATATCAAAATCGACCATGCTGTGATAGACGCTAGTGTTTTAGACGTACGAACGCTCTGAGGACTAAACTTGCTAACCGACATGGACCATTCTATTTTTGCAGCTTTGATAGGCATCCGTCGCTATGCCTAGGAATATTTGCGAAAAATAAACAATACATGAAAAGCTCGACAACCACGATCATAGCCACTCGACTCGTATACCTTGTCTCTGGTTCAACAAACCAATATATGCAAGCGAAGAAGTAGTAGGAAGACGAATGTCACACCGCTTCAGGGAAAAATATCCAACCTACAAGGTCACGCTGCGATCGGGCGCAATGCGAGCAATCTGGGATCGTTGCTAGGAAGATAAGAGGGATGCCCAACGACGAAGACCGAGTCACCAACGTCCCCAACACACTTAAACTTTGAAAAGGAAACTTTTTAACCCTTTTGGATGAAAACTGCACCAAAACCAGTTAAGAAGATGAGCTCGAGCTCCAAGTCGAGGACAACCGAGTCGATGTCCCATCGTCTGACTATAAAAAAGGTACAAATAAAGATTTCGCGGATGAAAAACATAAACGTTGCTGAACTGACGGCCTGCCAGCTGACCTATTCAAATACGGCGGCGAGGAGCTGATATGGTTTAAGCATCAACTCTTATGCAGAATATGGCCGGTCGAACGCACACGGGATGCCTGCTGACTAGTGAGCTCTGCCCAAGGAAGAGAAGGTATCCTCTGCGATGGAAAGACCAAGTGGTGAAGGGATTGGCTTCATTTGGCGTCTGCAATTGGCGGTGTTTTTTTGTTGGACTCAGTGAAAAGTGCGGTTTAGAGTACGTGATCCCGGACCTTGCTTTGGTGTGCTATCAGGTCGGCTTGAGGATGGCCGACTCAGTGCAAGTGTACACAGATTGGTCCAAAATAGAGAAGAAAGTAAGCGCTGCGTTCGCTGAAAAAGGCACTCTTTCAGCAGACGTACAATTGGAGGATGTGCCGGCTTCACTACAATCTTTAGAACATGTACAAAGAGGGCATTGCTTGTTTGCATAACATGTCTTTAGGGAGGCGATGCAGAACGCATATGAATGGCCAACAGCGACAATGTAGTCAGTAGCAAAAAGAGCTGACAAAAAGTTTTTCCACTTTGTCAAGAAAACTGCCAACTTTCTCAATGTTGCGCTTTGTCAGTTTATCGGTGGTAGTTCTTTCTGTTAACGCTATGGATCCTAATGGTCTTTGTGTTCACCTACCTGCCTGTATTGCCTTTTGCGCAAAGGTTTTCTCTCACTGTATTTAACTGCATTTTATTTCATTTCTC
>NW_023473978.1:0-1450 GCF_013731165.1 Rhagoletis pomonella
ACGAAACGACGCGGCGATATGCCCATAAAACGGTTGATATTTTTTTTATATTAATTTCTTGGGCCTATCAAACATTATCTGAAACATGTCAACTATAATTAAATTATCTTCTTACTTTTTACAGTACAGTTTAAGGAAGTTACAACGTTATGCAAAAACCTTAAAAAAATCCTTAAGTTTTTTGTTTGAATTGAAAATTCAGTACAAATCAGTACAAATTTTTAAAAATCAGGACATTAGCGTACTGATTGAAGAAATGAATAAAATCAGTACAAGAGTTGAAAAATCAGTACTCCACTGATAAAATCAGTACGCCTGGCAACCGTAGCGGAAATGGACGACACGCCATTTCTTTAAATGAAATTAATTGCTGCTACACCGCCCGAACAAAGTATTGGCACAGCAATTTTTTCATAATATATGCAACAATTTTTATTCTAATATTTTTTTGCCAATTTCGTATAAAAATATGGTTTATTCAACAACAAAAAACACAAAAATATAATTCCTAAGCTTTGTGCGATACTCGCGAAAATTCAGCAAATTTTCATCAAAATTTTAAATTTTTTAATCAGATTTTTGAGATTTTTTTGCAGTTTTGCAGCCCATTAAGTTCTAGAAATAAAATGCAAGTTAGGAGTTAGTCAAAAATCGCGTTAACTTTTGAGAATTTTTTTTGTTGAAGGTGTTTTGCATTTTTTCCATATAAAGTATTTTCGAAAAAAAATTGTTGTATGGAAGAGACTGCGTGGAAAAAAATGCAAAAAATCAACGGTAATTCCTTGCTACTTAAATCTTGCACTTTATTATAATAAAATTCATTGGGCTACAAATCTGCATACTCAAACAAATTCTAAAAAATCTTCTTAAAAAATTTAAATTTTTCATGAAAATTTGCTGAATTTTCGCGAGTTTTGCACAAAGTTTAGGAACTATATTTTTATGTTTTTTGTTGTAGAATGAAACATATTTTTATACGAAATCAGTGGAAAAATATTAGAATGAAAACTTTTGCATATATTGTGAAAAATTTGCTGTGCCAATACTTTGTTCGGGCGGTGTATATGTATGTATGTACATATGTAGGCATATACTAAATGTGAGCAAACAACATTTTGCTTGCATAGTCTTCTGTTCTCTTTTCACTGCAAGTTGAATTATTTTAGTATCCATTGCAAAACTTTATACAGACAAGACTAAAAAGTATAAAATAAATTATAAAAAAAACTTTTTAATGTACCACGCCACCAAATGGACTAAAATTAGAAAATAATATTTCTCAGTCCCATAGAACTTGTTTTGATAACTTTTGATTTTGAAATTTTAGCAAAAGTCATTATAAACAATTCATGAGATTGAAACTGAAAAGGTTTTTTCAACGCTTTTATCAACTTGCAATGTTATATGTCCAGACCGCTTTGAATGTTGTATGTCCAGACCACCATTTATA
>NW_023473978.1:1550-3607 GCF_013731165.1 Rhagoletis pomonella
TAACTTTTGATTTTGAAATTTTAGCAAAAGTCATTATAAACAATTCATGAGATTGAAAATGAAAAGGTTTTTTCAACGCTTTTATCAACTTGCAATGTTATATGTCCAGACCGCTTTGAATGTTGTATGTCCAGACCACCATTTATACTAGCTGCATTTTTTTGTAAGCGAGCAACAAAAGAACGCTCAACTCGGGTAAAATTTCCTTTTAGCTACTTAAGCAACCCTGTTGGTAGCTGCAAAGAAAATGTGATTAGGTTAATGGGATTTAGATACAAAAACCAATTTAAATGAGTAATTACGCGAGGTATTTGCGTAATATATATATACTCCTTTCAAATATAAGTCGCGTATAAAAGGAAGCGAAAATTTCCCTCTCCACTTTCCCATTAACAATTCACAATAGAGCAGTTTTTTCACTTACCAACACCAGCCTTCAGGTCGCGTATTTTTTAACCGACCTGGCTGAGCTCGGATAAATAGCCGAGTTTGTGTTGTTGATTTGCGTGTTTTTCGTCATTTAAGCGAGTGTTCTTTTGTAGCTCGGTTGCAAAAGAATGCACCTACTATTAATGTAGCGAAGCTATTTATGGCAAATTCTAGACATCAACCTAGTTTAGATATCAACCACGTTGTAGGTATCATATCAAAGACATACAATTAGAAAAACTCTAGAGATAGATGTCGCCTAGCCAGAAGAAGTTAAAAATATGCACTACATACGCTACAGCGGAAATGGACGACACGCCATTTCTTTAAATGAAATTAATTGCTGCTATATACATATATGTATTTACATACATATGTAGGCATATACTAAATGTGAGCAAACAACATTTTGCTTGCATAGTCTTCTGTTCCCTTTTCACTGCAAGTTGAATAATTTTAGTATCTATTGCAAAATTTTATACAGACAAGACTAAAAAGTAGAAAATAAACACAATAAAAAAAAACTTTTTAATATACAACGCTTTTATAAATGGACTAAAAAGTAGAAAATATTATTTCTCAGTCCCACAGAATTTGTTTTGATAACTTTTGATTTTGAAATTTTAGCAAAAGTCATTATAAACAATTAATCACATTGAAAATGAAAAGCGTGGGGAGCATCGATATATCGTCATACGGAACGGTCGCATAAATTTTGCTCGCGTTTTATTAATTGAAAAAGTAAATATTAAACGTTCGAAACGCAAATAAACGTTCCTCCAAAACGCAAATAAGCAGCAAATAGTCTACCGAAGCGGACAAAGAAGCACTGAAGGAAGGAGAGCCAGGAATTCCAGCAACTGGCCTGCTTTGTCAAATCCAGGCTTGCTTCGCTGCTACTGGCGCAGCCGCTGCGCAGCTGAGCAGTCGTTTGTTAAGTGAACATCAACAAGCTTATACGCTGAGTACAACTGAACACAACGAGCCGGAGCGGTTGTGGATAGCTGTTGCCGTGCAAGTGGCTATTCTAAAGGGTTTTATCTACCTGTAGAGCTTAGCTGTCGCTATTACTACTCTGCCTTGGTGTTTTTTTCTGCCGGTGACTGCCCGCCTGATAATCGTTCTCTGTGAGCAGTGTTACCATATTTTTTTTCCGAAATCGTCAAAACCTGCCTTAAAAATCGTCTTTTTTGGCCTTACATCGTCATATAAAAAATATAAGCATTTTCGATTCATGTTTTTATTTTAACAGTCTTAACAAACATAACGAAAACATAGTAACGTAAAATGTGCATTGTATACAAAAGGTACTTCGTTACATATCTTATGAGATTCTTAGTTATAAATTTTTGAGTTCAATTTCTTAAGCATATCTATTTGCGGTTCCATATTATGGCACGAAAAGTTGTTTAATTTCAAATAATCTTGAGCCAGCAAGATTCCTTGTAGTGTATCAGTTTCCAAACGGTTTCTGATTTTTGTTTTATTTAAATTAATTTTTGAAAAAATTCTTTCTACATTTGCTGACGAGTGCGGTAAGCACATTAAATGGGAAACGAACTCACATAGATTGGAAAAAGAGTATGTAGAATCAGCTCTTTTGATATTAGAAATAGTTTTCCAAAAAA
>NW_023473979.1:0-3607 GCF_013731165.1 Rhagoletis pomonella
TGTTGACGGGTTGGTCGGATCTCGTGCTATGTCGTGACTCTCGGCGGAACGTGTAGTGATCGCGAACAGTGGGCTGCATTGGTCCGCGTGTGGTGAGACTAAAGGTGGTCCGTGGAATATTTTTACGTTCAAGATACGGGGCTTGTTAGGTGGCCATGGGACGGCTTCGAAAGGGGGCTGCCATGGTGATATCGGCCGAGGCTCGTCTGGTGGTGTTGGTTGGCGGTTCTTTCTTCCTTGCCTGCGTGATGCCATCTCGGTGGTTCTCTTCTGCGTATTTCTTGACCTGGTAGTATCAGGTGGGTTTATGTAGTTTTGACTGCAAGTAGAAGAAGATGAGAAAAAAACGGAGGTTGCCTTTAGTGGTGGTTGTTAGAACGGGTTTAGTAGGTAGAAGAGGAAATAGCCAGTTAATGTTCGGAAAATGGTTTCAAATCTTGGAGGTGGTCTGTGGTCCGTTGGGTCGTTCGGCAAGGACGAGTTTGACCGAATTCGTGGAAACGTAGCAGAGGATGATGTAGGGTCCGGAAAACTTGGGTGCGAGCTTTTGTGCGAAGTGCCCGATTGCTGAAGAGAGGGGGTGATCCCTCTTCATTACTTTGTCTCCAATGTTCGGTTTCCAGGGGCGCCAACGTAAGTCGTAGTATTTCTTTTGCTGTTTGGCGGCCGTGGCGAGGTGTTTGGCGACCTCTTTGCACAGCTCTGTAATGTCAGGGCGTGCGGTGGGAGGTTCTATGGGGGTTGGTCCTTCTGCCCGTATCTGCTGCGGTGCCGCGAGGCTGCGGCCAAAGTTTATTTCGGCGGCCGAAGCTTGCGTGGATTCGTGTTGCGCTGTGTTTATGGCGAAGGCTATTTCCGGTATTTCCTGGTCCCAAGTTCGGTGGTCTTGTTGTGATCTTTGTCCGATCATTGTCTTGACGACGCGGTTGACCCTTTCGGTGGGATTTTCATGAGGGGCGTATGCTGCCGTGAATCGATGTTCGATATGGTGGTTCTGGAGAAACGTAGCCAAGGTGGTCGAGGTAAACTCTTTACCGTTGTCGCTAAGAAAAACGGTCGGACATCCAAATCGGTAAATCACCCTTTCTCGTAGAGCTTTGATTACGGCTGAGGCGGTGGCATTTCGGACGGGTACCAACTCGATCCACTTGGAAAATTTATCCACCAAGACTAGGAGGCATGTGTTGCTCTGTTTGGAGCGCGGGAGGGGTCCGATGAAATCGGCGGTGACGATTTCCCAGGGTCGTGAGCACTGCATCGTAGCCATCAATCCTGCCGGGCGTCGTGGCTCCACCTTGTATGCTGCGCACATCAGGCACCCACGCACATGGTTGCTTACATCTCGATACATCCCTGGCCAGTAGTAATTTTCTTGTGCACGTTTGAGGGTTTTCCTGATCCCGAGGTGTCCTGCCGCAGCGGCGTCGTGGACTTCTTTAAGGATCTTTTTCCTTTGGTTAGCGGGGATGCAGAGCTTCCATTTCGGGGCACGGGAGAGTGGATTTTTTGGTGCTATATGTCGGAATAGTCGGCTGTTGATCCACTGGTGGTCGGGGTTTTGTTCGGGTTGCGTCTGAACTTGGTGTGTCTTCCTGTCGTACCAACTCGTACGTTGTTGGGGGCTGGCAGCGGGCACCGTGATAGTGCGTCAGCCACCACGTTTAAAGATCCCTTTCGGTATTCGATCTCGAAGTTGTATTGTTGTAGCTCAAGTCATCTGGCCAGACGCCCGGAGGGGTTTTGGAGCGAGTGGAGCCACTTGAGGGAGTGGTGGTCGGTGATAACAGTGAACTGATAGCCCTCTAAGTATGGTCTCATTTTTCGAATTCCCCACAGGACAGCCAGATATTCTTGTTCCGTAGCTGAGTAACGCTTTTCTAAGTTGGACAGACTTCTACTGGCATAGGCCACGACTTTCTCTTGATCCGAATGGCGCTGAAATAAGACCACGCCGAGTCCTTCTCCGCTAGCGTCGGTTTGTAGAAAAAATGGTTGGTTGAAGTCTGGGCAGCAGACTATTGGCGCGGAAGTCAGTTTTCCCTTGAGCGCCTCGAATGTGTTGTTCTGTAATTCGCCCCATGTCCAAGTTTGGTTCTTTTTGAGTAACTGGTTGAGGGGTGCCGCGAGTGTGGAGAAGTTAGTGATGAAGAGGCGGTACCAGGAGGCAAGTCCAAGGAAGCGGCGAAGCTCCTTGATGGTTCGGGGCGCAGTCATTTCCCGTACCGCGGCTACTTTTCCAGGGTCGGTGTGTATCCCTTCAGAGCTAACGATGTGTCCCAAGTAATGCAGTTTTTGTTGTACAAAACTGCATTTCTCGAAGTTGATTTGCATTTTGTGGTTCTGAAGTCTATGAAAGACTTCGCGTAAGTAGGTCATATGTTCGGTGAACGTTTCGCCTAGTACGATGATATCGTCTAAGTAGGCGAACACTTTTGGTTGCAATTCCGGGCCGAGTATAGAGTCGAGGGCGCGCTGGAAGGTGGCTGGGGCGGAGTGTAGTCCGAAGGGCATTACCTTCCATTGAAAAAGTCCTCGGGCGGGAACGGTGAAGGCGGTATATGGCCGAGACTTTTTGGCTAACGGTATCTGCCAGTAGCCGTTCTTTAGGTCGATGGTTGAGATGTACTTTGCTTCTTTTAGCTGGTCCAAAATGGCTCCGATTTGAGGCAGTGGGTACGCGTCGGGTTCACTAGCGGCATTGAGTTGACGATAATCAATGCACATCCGCCAGGTTCCTTGTTTCTTTCTGACTAGTACAATTGGTGGGCTGTATGGGCTCCTGGAGGGTTCTATCCGGTTAGCGGTGAGTAATTCGCCCACTTCGGTGTTTATTACTTGCTGCATGGCGGGATTGCGCGGGTAGTAGCGCTGCTTCAGCGGTTGGTTGTGTCGCAGTGTAATGATGTGTTCGGCGGCTGTACTTGGTCCGGTGATTTTGGAGAACAGCGTTTTGTTGTTGTCCAAGAAGTGTGCCAATTCCTGATTTTGTTCCTCATTTAAGTGAGCCCGTTCTGTTAGGCAACACAAGGTGGGTGTGGGCCTCGGTGACGTGTCGGGATTTAGTGGCTGGCCGTCTAAGGTCACAACAATGCCTCGCTTTGACAGGAAGTCCATTCCTAATATCATTCGTTCTGCTAGGTTCGGGATCACTGCTACCGCCGTGCGTGTGAATCGCTCGTTATACTTGATTCTGACGGGGTAGGTGTGTGTACTGGCAACGCATGTCTGATCCGCGAGTTGGACGTTCCGCTTATTAGGCTGAGGTTGGATGTTGAGTCGCTCTAAATGCACGCGCGTGCTGTCGTCTACGTATGTTAGAGTGGCTCCGGTGTCCACCAGTGCTCGTACGTGTAGGCCTTCGATGGTGACGTCGGCGTAGAAGCGACCGTCGATACTTCTCCATTCGGATGACACTGTAGTGGCTTGGGCGATGGGTGGCGCGGTATTGATTGATTTGGGGCATGGGCAGTTTCTGGAGAGAGTTCCATCTTGACCGCAACGGGAACAGAACAGTCGCCGTGGGTAGTGACAATGGTAACGCTGGTGCCCACGCCTTTTGCAGCGCCAGCAGGTGTTCCTTGCGTCGTACCGGTTACTTATGGTGGAA
>NW_023473980.1:0-3607 GCF_013731165.1 Rhagoletis pomonella
ATTCGCTGCACTATGTCCATATCGTTGTAAAGCTCATACAGCTCATCGTTCCATCGTCTGCGGTACTCGCCGTCGCCAACGCGTAAAGGCCCGTAAATCTTCCGCAAAATCTTTCTCTCAAACACCCCAAGAGCCGCCTCATCGGATGTTGTCATTGTCCATGCTTCTGCGCCATATACCAGCACGGGCATGATGAGTGACTTATAGAGCGTGGTTTTCGTACGTCGAGAGAGGACTTTACTCCTGAATTGCCTACTCAGTCCAAAGTAGCACTTGTTGGCAAGAGTGATTCTACGTTGGATTTCAATGCTGACATTATTATCGGTGTTAATGCTGGTTCCCAAGTAAACGAAATTCTCTACTTTCTCGAAATTGTAACTGTCAACAGTGACGTGGGTGCCAAGGCGCGAATGTGCTGACTGTTTGTTTGATGACAGGAGATACTTCGTCTTGTCCTCGTTTACCACCAGACCCATGCGCTTTGCTTCCCTATCCAACTTGGAAAAGGCAGAACAGACTTCGCGGTTTTTGTTACCGATGATGTCGATGTCATCGGCATAAGCCAGCAATTGCACGCTCTTGTAGTAAATTGTTCCTGAGCGGTTCAGTTCTGCAGCTCTTATTATCTTCTCCAACATCAGATTAAAGAAGTCACATGAAAGGGAGTCGCCCTGTCTGAAACCCCGTTTTGTGGCGAACGGCTCGGAGAGGTCTTTTCCAATTCTGACGGAGCTGGTGGTATTGCTCAACGTCATTTTACACAGCCGTATGAGTTTTGAGGGGATGCCAAATTCAGACATAGCGGCGTATAGGCAACTCCTTTTAGTGCTGTCAAAAGCGGCTTTAAAGTCGACAAATAGGTGGTGAGTGTCGATCCTTTTCTCGCGGGTCTTTTCCAAGATTTGGCGTATTGTGAATACCTGGTCTATGGTGGATTTGCCAGGTCTAAAGCCACACTGATAAGGCCCAATCAGTTCATTGACGGTGGGCTTCAGTCTTTCGCACAATACGCTCGATAAGACCTTGTAACCTATGCTTAGAAGGCTGATCCCGCGGTAGTTGGCGCGAATGGCGGGGTCACCTTTCTTGTGGATTGGGCAGAGCACACTTAAATTCCAGTCGTCGGGCATGCGTTCATCTGACCATATTCTGCACAAGAGTTGATGCATGCACCTTATCAACTCCTCGCCGCCGTACTTGAATAGCTCAGCTGGCAGGCTGTCAGCTCCAGCGGCTTTGTTGTTTTTCAGCCGCGTTATTGCTATACGTACCTCGTCATAGTCAGGCGGTGGAACGTCGACTCCGTCATCATCGACTGCGGGCTCGGGTTCTTCTTCTCCACAACTTTCTGTGCTGCTACCATTTAGTAGGGCGGAAAAGTGTTCCCTCCATAATTTAAGTACGCTCTGGACATCAGTTACTAGGTCGCCATTATTGTTCTTACAGGAGTGCGCCCCGGTCTTTAAACCTTCCGTAAGTCGCCTAACTCTCTGGTAAAATTTTCGGGCATTCCTCCTGTCGGCCAGCATTTCAAGCTCTTCGCACTCACGTATTTCTGCCTCTCTCTTCTTGTTGCGGCAAATACGTCTCGCTTCCCTCTTCAGATCCCTATAGCGGTCCCACATAGCGCGCGTTGCGCCCGATCGCAGCGTGGCCCTGTAGGCGGCATCTTTTTTCTCTGCAGCTTCCTGACACTCCTCATCGTACCAGTTGTTCTTTCGGGCTCGCTGAAATCCGACTACTTCTTCGGCGGCGGTACTTAATGAGCGGGAAATGTGGTTCCACTGCTCGCATATGTCGGTTTGTTGAAGAGTGCTCTCTGAGAGCAGGTGTGAGAGTCGAGTAGCGAAAGCGCTGGCTGTCTGTTGTGATTGCAGCTTTTCGACGTTAAGCTTTCCTTGCATATTTGGGCGCACATTTTTTGCTGCACAGAGGCGGGTGCGTATCTTGGCTGCAACAAGATAGTGGTCCGAGTCGATGTTTGGGCCTCGGAGTGTGCGTACGTCTAAAACACTGGAAGCGTGCCTTCCGTCTATCACAACATGATCGATTTGGTTTCTCGTTTTTCGATCCGGAGACAGCCAGGTAGCTTGATGGATCTTTTTATGCTTGAACCTAGTACTGCATACTACCATGTTTCGGGCCCCGGCGAAGTCGATCAGCCTCAATCCGTTGTCGGACGTTTCGTCGTGGAGGCTGAATTTTCCGACGGTGGTTCCAAAGATCCCTTCTTTGCCCACCCTGGCATTGAAGTCGCCAAGCACGATTTTGATATCATGACGGGGGCAGCGCTCGTACGTGCGCTCCAAGCGCTCATAGAAGAGATCCTTGGATGCCTCATCCTTCTCTTCCGTCGGGGCATGGGCGCAGATGAGCGAGATGTTGAAGAATCTCGCTTTGATGCGGATTGTGGCTAGACGCTCGTCCACCGGGGTGAACGACAGTACTCGGCGACGGAGTCTCTCTCCCACCACAAATCCAACTCCGAATTTGCGCTCCTTTACATGGCAGCTGTAGTAGACGTCGCAAGGCCCCAGACATTCTTTGCCTTGCCCCGTCCAACGCATTTCTTGGATGGCGGTGATGTCAGCTTTTGTCCTTACGAGGACATCAACCAGCCGGGCAGAGGCACCTTCCCCATTAAGGGTCCGGACATTCCAGGTGCATGCCCTCAAATCGTAGTCCTTTAAACATTTGCCGTGGTCGTCATCATAAGGGGGGGTCTCATCCGAGGCTTTGCCTTGCTTCTTCACTGGAAGTGGTTTTTACGTGGCGGGTCCCAAGCCCAGCGCACAACCCATTGCTGGGACGGGGGTGGTTTCGCAACCAAATACACGTTTATATAGCGAGCCGCTTGCTCCAAGCAGACACCCGCTTGCAGCCGCACCTACTGGTGAACAGACGCTGCAGACTTCAGTGAGCCCTTAAACCGAATAAGTCAGAGTGGCCCCACCGAAGCTCCCTCTCTTTCTGCCGTGACCCAAGGCTCCACTCGGATTGGTTACCGCATCTCGCACATGGGTTGCTCACGTTGCCCAGAGTGCGCGAACGAGGACGCAAGAGTCGGGATTGAGTATAGCCATGCAACTGTAACTGCATACCCAGCGCAATGACTATACCCCATTGCACTTACCATTTGTTCGCTAGCCATTATTTGCGCACCCCCGCTTCCTAACTCTCATGCAACCTAGGAAACGCTCCTTGGTTCCACAATCATTATGAAGTCATTCAAAATACATATCGATATAGGTCCCAGATATCCCGAAATACTCCCGAAGGTCCTAAAAATCCCGATTTTATTCAGAGAATCCCGAAAACCCCATAATTCCGAAATAGGTCCCAAAAATCTGGAAATAGTCCCGAAAATCCAAAATTAGGCCCAAAAATCCGAAAATAGTTCCCTGAATCCCGAAATAGTCCCGAAAGTCCCAAATATCCGAATTAAGTCCCGGATATCCCGAAATACTCCCGAAGGTCCTAAATATCCCGAAATTATTCCAGAAAATACCGAAAACCCCATAATTCCGAAATAGGTCTCAAAAATCTGGAAATAGTCCCGAAAATCCAAAATTAGTCCCAAAAAAATCGATATACTCCCGAAAGCCCC
>NW_023473981.1:0-3607 GCF_013731165.1 Rhagoletis pomonella
TCGAATCCGGCTAATTTCGATCCCTGAGAGCTCAGTGTTTGTTCAGAATTGCGAGCAAAAATGCTTCCATCTTAGTCTCGCGAAGGTTGGACAGTCTAAAAGAAAGTGTGGAGATTCACTTCATCTTCCTCTTGACAGCTCACCGCATAAATACCAACTGCACAATGGCCTGTCTGAACACCCATCACTAGCCCTTGAGAGGTAACGTGCCCTATGAACACATTTTCTATAGCAGAGAAAAGTTTTCTTTCCGGTTTACCTGAGCCTAATAGCAGCTCGTGCTGCGACAATTCTGTCTGCAATATCCTCAGGCGCCGATTTCAACATATTTGTGTTAAGCGCCAGTGTAATATAGGCTTAAATCTGGTTTCCTAGAGCTAATGAATTAATTTCGGCAAGAGACCCCAACTTTTACCGACAGCTCCCCTACCGGAGTACAAGGCAACCGACACCGTTCCTACCCTTTCCTCAATATTAGGATTCTACGACAGCCGCCGTTGATTGCCCACCTAATTACCTGGTTCAGGTAACCTTGAGTCAGATCAAAAAGGGTGTACAGAAATCGTACCTTAACCTAAAGTTCCCCATCGTCTAGGCGATCACCCGACAGCCCACTTTTCCCAGTTCCTCTAGAAGGTGGTTTACAACCGCAATCTAGAGCAGGGGAGAAGAAACAACACATTGTGGAGTGCTCCTATTGACTCTGCACTAAGTGCAGACGACCCCCACTCCGCCGCGACAGTTCTGTCACGAAGTGAGCGGTAGGTAAGCCTTATTATGTAGGTTTAAACGCGAAATTGTTAATGGTTTGAATGAATTTATCGCCCAGGCCATGTGACGATCATCCAGAAGATCGGAGAAGTACCAAATATCGCAAAGAAGTACATTTGACTGTACTTCGAAGTACGAAGTACAATAGCGAAAAAATAGATACTGTACTTCCGAAAGAAGAAATGTTAATCATTCAGACACTATAGGGGATTTTAAAGAAATTGTGGAAATAGCTGATCTCGCCTTATTATAGGGTTTTATTTAATTTTTAGCGCCGAGCTCTTAAAAGCGGATTGTGCGGCTAATCAATTAATATGAGTTATAAAAAATTTAGTAATTGCGCAGTCCTATTGCAAAATATGTTGAAACAAATATTTTTAAAAAGTATGCGTATTTTTAAAGAAAATTGTTTGTACATCACTATTATATAAGTGATTTCTGTTATTTATTATTACCCTCTGAAGTTATTATATTCGATTTTGGTTTTAAAAACTATATTATAACAAGATCTCATTTTTAAAATAAAAGATTTGTTAAATCGATTTCATGAATTTTATAAAAAAGAAATTGGCGATTTTTGGCGTTTTTTTTAAAGAAATTGCGCCTTTTTTTAAACAATCTGGACACTCTGGCGACGATGGAATTAACAGCGTCAGCCGAGTGAAAATACTGCTAAAGTAACGAGGCAGCGCCGCTTGTGATACCCTTGCTTGCCTTACCGCTCGTGCCATGAATTCAAATTGGTTCGATAGTCGACATGCGTCTTCTGTATACTGTTTATTCTGTGGTTTTAGGCACTTCTGTTAAGAATTACATTACATATTCGGTTTCCTCACACAGGCAGTTAGTGAAATACAGAGATACAATCAAAGCCACGCATAATTCACATCCATGCATCTTCAAGGTGTGCAAACATACATAGGTACTTCTAATATCCCCATACGAAAAAAATTTCAGTTAGTACGATGTGCTTCTTCTGAATACTGTTAGGGCGATGTGGATAATGCTACTAGTCGTGTGCCATGGGATGTTAAAGGAAAACGGAAAATAATTGTCTACATATAATTAACATACCGAAGTGGTCAAAAGGCTTAGCTTAGGTAAAAATGCTTCAGTTTAAGATAGAATTTACCACCCCTATTCTGTAACACTTCCGTATTCGGATTTTGCTACGAATCGTAGAAATGGTATGCTGCAATCCGAATCGTATCTTCGAACTTTCGAAATTCGTAACAATGTCATACCTAAAAACGAACGAGTAAGAAATTGGCAGTTATTTTGCGTATTTTTGTACGATAAAACTTAAGCAAAAAGATGCAAACCGATGTGTATTTGCAGGAAATATTAGCGGTGTTCTTTTAAACAGATAAATTTGCCTTTCGCTTATACACATATTTTTATCCACTGCTTTATATGAACGAACAAAAAATAATGTTTGTTGCCCCTTATCCTGAAACTTGGGTTCAGTTTAGTTATTTGTACAATGATTTTAGATTGTTGAATCCCCGAATTTAAAAACTTTAACATTCACGTGTAGTCAAAGGTTTAAACACAGGTTCCAAATTTCCGAGCTCTAGTTTATTAATAAATTCGGTTTGAACCATGCACTTTTTTTTTTGTAAATTTCGATGTGGGTTCTGCGCAAAGCTACAGTGGATGGCGTAGCCGGAGTTATAAGCACAATAAATGTTGTATACCTTTCACAGTAGAAGAGGGGCATCCACCCTCTTCTCCAGCAACACAGACAAGAGAATTCTCATTAGGAAGTCTTATAATCCCTAAGCGCGGCCAAAGGAAGAAGCAAGCGCTACTAGGTAGTGTGGACATATTTTCAGTGGCTTGGAAGAAGCTGTTATTGCAGTAACAGCTCGGCATATCTTTGTGAATTCACTTCCATAGCGCGCTCTTATTCTGCTATTATAATTGCAAATGAAATAGAATCGATCGTCTCCTTCAAAATATGTAAAATCTAAAAATGTTACCATAAATAAGCACTTGATGGATGTTTTTTTATTTCCTTTCCACTTTGTTTCCCTAAATACAGCTGACTTCGAAAAACAATTGATAGCTGCACAGTTTTCCGCAAGGGTTGCAGCATGTCGATTTTTAGTTTTTCGTAACGTATGTAGCTACGAATTACGAATTACGAAAGTTCGGATTCTAGAATAAGGGTGTACATTCAAAGAACTTTTCTATTTAAAGCAACAAGATAAATTCTTTATAGAAGCTGTTTGCTCATAGAGCGCTACTGCTATGCATATAAAAGAGATTAGATGACGTCGATAATGATGTTAACTGCAGGTCAGTGTTAACCACTACCTCCCACTACGGCCCTTAGGGCCGGTTGTTCAATGCCTGATTAGCACTAATCGGAGGTAGAAGCCCTGGTTAAATACAGCGACTGCTTTATCGATCACATGTTATATGCATGATGTCGAAAACGTCGATAATGATGTCTAACTGGCAAGTAGTGATAAGCAGGCATTGAACAACCGGCCCTTAGTCAATTGTTGTTAGGGATGCAAATTTTGGGGGGTAACATCGATACATCGATGCGTCGATGCATCGGAAAAACGAATGTCGACGCTAAAATACATCGCAAGAAAAACATCGGTATATCGATGGTTTTCGATGTTTCAAACTTTGTTAGCATATAGTCACATTAAAAGTAAAATTTAATAAATTTTAATTCAAACTCTCTGTAATTCAATTATAATTGCATATGGATGTATTTCCATGTATTTATTTACCATTCCTTTACCCTTCCTATAAATAGAATAGAAATGCATGCCGTCGTAAGTTCGCTGAGCCTAAAATTCCAAGGCCCAATTTCGTT
>NW_023473982.1:0-3606 GCF_013731165.1 Rhagoletis pomonella
AAAAAAAGTACGTTTGTATGGGAATTTGTCGTATATGACGCATTTTCAGCACATACAACAAAAGGCATACCCAATCATTAATATTATGTAACATACGACAAAATGCGCACGAAATATCTCAAAAACTAAGGGAGATATAAAAAAAATGGATTGCAGAAATCAAAAGAGCATGTCCAACTTAGTAAATCTGCATCAAAATCCCACAATCGTGATTTTGCACATTCGTCATCAGTTTTCTGAGGCGACGATATGTATGTACATTAGAGCGTCTCGTCTTACAGGCAAAAAAAGAAAAGTTCGCCGTACACCCCCTCATATGATGTGTTTTTCAGAAGCATTTACAAAAAAATATTTTTTTTTTTTGGACAACCCTAGTAGTCGCCCAATTACACTTTTCTTCATATCTTCGGCATTTATAGTTGGATTTTAAAGTGTGATACACCAATGTTTTTACCTCGAGGAGGGGTTTTTCCTACGGAAGCTCATTGACCTCATGTGCTCCATTGTGGTACTTACCCACCAGATCTCAGTTGCTACTACCCTAACGTACCGCCCGAATGACAGTAAATTAAAGACCGTCAAAAATCATTAATCTCTTGGGAAAGAAGTATTTCGATTAGTTCAGTAGAACCCGAAATAAAACACATTTTATTTTTAGTTGAAAACCATAGCCATATCGTTACTAATTTGCTTGTTTACCTATTTTTCGGGTACTGTTTAGTAAGTGGGCCAATTATTTCGGGGTATTGCGTCAAAACGGGTGACCCGATCAAAAAAAAAAATTTCCACACAATTGTAGTCAAGGGTCTACACATTTTTTTAATAACTACTTTTGTAATATTTGGCCACTAATTTATTTAGAAATTCCTTTTGAAATATGCCCTTTTTTGTAAAATTCGGAAATTAGCGTACATTTATCACTCCTATTCTCCTTAAAGCAGCCACTTCACCAATACATTTTTATATTCCCCTTCACTTTACACTTTATTCGATTAGTTATGACTTTCTCTATTACTTAAACTTTAACCAAATAATCATAATTTATTAAATAAAAACACCTTTAAAATCATGCGTCTGCCTTTGGTTGCATATGCAAATTAAATGGCGGCGTTCAGCTGTCAAACTCCAAAATATACAAGAAGGATGAGACGCAAAAGAAAATAAGATATAACCCAGTAAGCATTAAAAATATAAACCTTTTCATGGAAAATATGTGTTCTCCGCAAAAGGTATTCAGCCCCTCTTCTTTGGCAACACAGAAAGTAGAATTCTACTTACTGAGGGTTATAACCCCTAAGTGCGCCCGAAGGCCGCTTACGCAGAAAGGTGTTCTTTGCAAAAGGTGTTCAGCCCCCCATTCTTTGGCAACATAGAAAGGAGAATTCTACTTAGTGAGGGTTATAATCTCTAAGTGCGGCCGAAGGCCGCCTACTCAGAAAGATGTTCTCTGCAAAAGGGGTTTAGCCCCCTCCCCCCTCTTTGGCAACACAGAAAGGAGGGTTATAGTGAGGGTTATAATACCTAAGTGCGACCGAAGGCCGCCCACGCAGAAAGAAGTTCTGCGCTAAAATACTATCATATTACTATTACTATAACATTTACACCTGTCGCGTTTTTTTAATATAATAATATTTTTAGTGAACATTTTTTTAATAACTTGCGGCTGTTCCAGGTTAGCACAATGAAAAAACATTAATTTTTTTTTGCTAAACTTATCTTTTTCACAGCTCGTCCATGTCATTCGCAAAACACCGAGCGTTTTGTTCATATAGTTCATGAATCTGCAATGGCGGTCACCGATGAACAACTCATGGGCCACATTTTAGCTAAACTCGAGATCCGACAGAAATACAGCCAGCTTGAATCCCGCCGAAATTTCATGGATTAAAATTTCCGTTACAAAACAATCAAGTCACGAACTGTTGTGTGCGAGCGGAGAAAAGTAATAAAAGTTAGTTTTTCCGTATGGTTTTCCAACTAAAAATAAAATGTGTTCTATTTCGGGTTCTACTGAACTAATCGAAATACTTCTTTCGCAAAAGATTAATGATTTTTGACGGTCTTTAATTTACTGTCATTAGGGCGGTACGTTAGGTTGGTAGCAAATGAGATCTGGTGGGTAAGTACCACAATGGAGCACATGAGGTCAATGAGCTTCCGTAGGAAACACGCCCTTCTCGAGACAAAAACATTGGTGTATCGCATTTTAGAATCCGACTACAATCCGAGGATTTAAAGAAAAATGTAATTAGGCGACTACTAGGGTTGTCCAAAAAAAATAAAAATTAAATTTTTTTAAATGCTTTTCAAAAATACTTCATATGAGGGGGCTACGGCTGAACCTTTTTTTCGATACGGTCTAATGTACATACATACGAGCACCAATTAATTTCATTTAAAGAAATGGCGTGTCGATTCCGCTGTAGCGTACGTAGTGCATAGGGCGACATGTAGACTTTTTATAGGAACTTTGCAAAGCAAAGGTTTTATAGTTAAAATGGTGTCCGGACACACAACATTGCATGTTGATAAAAGCGTTGTAAAAAAGATTGGCGCTTCTCCTCCGACTTGTGGCGTGCGCCTTGATGTTGTCACACAAAGCGGAGGGACCTACAGTTTTGCGCCGACTCCGAACGGATTGTATTTTTATGAGAAGCTGTTTTTCATGGTAGAAATACACTCGGAGGTTTGCCATTTGCCTGCCGAGGAGCGACCGCTGTTAAGAAAAAAACATTTTTTCTAAATTTTTTTTGCGATGTTGCTTTGACCACGGCTTGAACCCAGGCCGTGCGCAGTAGAAGCGAGCACTGCTTACCACTTCACCATAGCGGCCACCAAGGTGCAGATCCAAATTCTTGTAATACTGAGTCAACATTAACATCCATATTGCGATGAATATTGAGAGAAGCTTGCACATTGAGACGATCTTCTTTCATAATTGATCTCAAATAAGTTTTTAGGCGGCGTTGAAAACGTTCTTTCATTCGCGGCAGACGTATAAGGTAACAGCTATGACTATAAGTACTTGATGAACATTTGGAAAAGCATCAGAGTTACAAATATCCAAAGCTTCAAATGAATTTTGAATATTTATACTACCGATGCGTTTTATCCAAAGTTAAGTTTCACTTGTATGGACATTTCTGGCACCGAATCTTATAAAATGGATATAGTCGAGTCTGGATATAACGAACTAATTGATGCAAGAGGTGTTCGTTATATGCAAGTTTTCCGCTATATCGAGACTGACATTTAGTGAAAAAAGTGCACTTAAACCAGTGAAACGTTTACTGAACTTAACAATTGTACTTGTACAACAATTGTATAAAGCAAAAAGAAAAACTTTAAAAGTAATCAGTGTTATTACTTTGTTTTTTGCTTTGAGTTGGCAATGGAAGCCATTTGTTTCTTTATGCCACAAAGCGTGGATTTCGCATACCATATTTCGATTAAGTCGTAACTCCTATTCCTCTTCTAAATTTTTCAATTCACTTTCTTCCTTTAGCGGTAATATTTTTCAAATGTTTTTACTCATTTTTGCGATAACGTGTTGCACTTTAAGTTAATTATATCAAACAATTTCATATTTCTTTTGACATGTGACTC
>NW_023473983.1:0-3606 GCF_013731165.1 Rhagoletis pomonella
CGATAAATAAAACGTCCCCAAAGTACCATTATATTTCCAATCACCGTCACGAAAGCCATTATCCAAGCTGAGTATCGTAATACTGGCTTACTGAGTAGATCGCGAAATGATGAAACACCATCACTATTTGGTTTACACATGCGAACTTGTGGAGTCATCGAGCAGAAGTAAAAACGGTCAAAGACGATGTACTTCAGATTAGACATCTGACTGATAGCATCAAATTCGATACGCTCGAAATGTATGCCCGTCAAATTAAGATATGAAATATTTAGCGATTGTAGTAGTTGATGTCCGATGTGTAGTGGCGTGTGGCTAAGGGAGCTGAAATGGGTAAGGTAAGATTGTTGGGAAAATAAATATATTCGTAAGTAGAGCTTTAAAAACAGGGACGGAGAAAGCGTTCAGATTTTGGTTTATTTAGTTCTGCTCCAAAACAAGATGTAATGTCAAGAACGATTTCGCAAATTAACCAAACGGAAATAAAACTATTGAGAACAGTTTGAGCGGGTATAACAAAAAGTTCGAAAATTTTTCCGTAATGAAAAAAATATGCACAAAACGCTGGGGAGGGGGGGGGGGGGGGGGGGGGGGGGGGAAATGTTAGCAAAACTCGCAAGAAGGTTCTTAAGTAGACCAGAATGAGAATTAAACTTTCGGTAAAGTTTTCAATGAGAAGGAAAGTATCGAGAACGTTTTTAAGGAGGACCAAATAAGAACAAAAGTCTGGGAAACGTTCTGCTAGAGAACAAAAGCTTTGTGAACTTAACGTTACGAATGAGAGATGCGTCTGCGTGTTAATATCGCACATTGAGTAATATAGAGATGTAATTCAAAATTTATGCTTTTTGAGATTTCATTTCATTTTTCATTTTATTTCATCAATCTTTGATTGCGTTTTCCCACCAAATTGAGATTTTGAAATAATTCTGTATTTTATTGAACGTGCGATATAAAAAATCGTTTTAGTAAGAACCATGTTTGTTTATTCTAAGCCAAAATAAAGCTGGATTTTATCAATTTCCAGATCGTTTATCACTAGGGTGTACTGTTCATTATGGAATAATTTTTTATTTTCTGAGCAAGAAAAATTCGTGTCTTAAGTCTTTCGTTGACTTAATTTGCATACTTATCTTTCAGTTCTTTTTTCATAAATTTTAAAAATTAAACATTTCCAACTAATGCAGCGCTTCCATTCTTTGCGAATAGTTCAGAAAAGAGGTGTTCCCGTTGCGTTCGCTGTCAGAATGTTCCTGAGACTTTAGTTCCCAAATTTTTATTCCAGAGAAAGTTCTTTAGACTTTTGTTCCCATTTTGTTCTTTGTCCCATTTTGTTTTCATAAAAAGGTTTCCGAAATATCGTTCGCATTGGAAGCGTTCCCCAGGGTTTTGTTCTTTTATATGTATGTAATTCTCTTTGAAAATGTTCTCGACAGTTCTGTTCTCTTTTTTCTTCTTGTGAAAATACTCCCGAAGGTTTATTCTCATTTCAGATTGGGTTTTTAGCGGTCTCAGGAACAAAACTACGAGGACGACATTAAGTTTCGATCACACCTTTTGTTCTCGGTCCTTGTTTAAAAACATGAATATACGTGCAACATCTTATGTACAGAAATAAATAATTTTTTTTCTTATATGTGTACTCACAGCGCCTCTAAACAACTACTTCGTAGAAAGACTTCGCCAGACAGTTCCTTCAGGGGATTACCAATGAGCCGACTGTGTATTAATGAGCGTAGGATGTGCAATGAAAAGAGAAAACCGATTTTATGAATTATTATTGAACATATGAACATACGAATATTATTTTCATTATTATTATGTCGGATATACTCGCGCTACGACCTAAAAGGCTTTATTGTCTTCTATGCTAATTGTAATCGCTCCAACCTTAGGCTATTTAGGAATATTAAGCACATCGGAGGGTATAATTTTCTAAATTTTGGAGGTGCATATATCAGTCTGCGATTCATGATATGTAGTCAGTCACATACATATAATATGCTCTGGGTTTTCCACCACCAACCCACAAAACCTGCAACCCCTTTTTACAGAAAACTCCATTTTATTCAAATGGTACCTTAACTTCCAGTGTCCTGGCAGGTAGCCAATAAGAGTTTTAAGACGCCCCCGGCTAGGTTAAGGAGTCTTTCGGAGTTACTCCGGGAAGGAATTATGAATTTCTTTCTCATTCCCTTTGAATTCTGCCAGTGGGAAGAGGTCTGAGATTCTTCCTCCTAATTAGTTCTGCATTGTATCCTTTAGATGTCCCGCAGAAAGGCTCTAGACCTTGCAAGTGCATGGGAGCCAGTCAGCCTTTTCGTTGGCTTCAAACCCTTAATGTCCAGGGTGTGGGAACCTAGGCAGTTCAAAAGAGTTTCGCAATTGTCCACAGGCCCTGGTGCCAATCTAAACGGGTCCTTCCTGTTCCCTGACTAACCGACATTATAGTTAT
Organism: Rhagoletis pomonella; assembly: GCF_013731165.1. Taxonomy (NCBI): domain Eukaryota; kingdom Metazoa; phylum Arthropoda; class Insecta; order Diptera; family Tephritidae; genus Rhagoletis; species Rhagoletis pomonella. Next base: position 2,456 of record NW_023473983.1, read on the forward strand.
TCTGGCCCCATTTGTCCTCCCACATTTTCGAACACACGACTTCGACATTGCTTCCTGGAATGTGGATGTCAACTTTTTTTGTGGAATCTTGGTCCAAGAACGCCTGCCCCAAGTCCCAGTCGTTCATCTTTGTTCACCGGTATACCTAACTTGATATCCTTTGTAAAACATAGATATTTATTATCGCTTCACAGTAATCCCTTTCAAGAATGATGACATTGTAGTGCTTGTCGAAGGGTAATCTCGGTTGCATGATGTATGTGAGCTTGATACGGCACCCTCCAAGAATGACTATAGACCCCGAAGATCCACAATTTTAATGCTGATTTCATTGGCAGGCGTAGGGTGCTCCAGCAGGCCTCCTTTATAATAAGATTAGACAGTGGTGGAATGCCTGTAATGGCACCAAGATCATCCGTTAGACAAGGACACATAGCCCCCTGTAATGGTCACGCAGACCATGCGGTATAGTACCCGTGCTGACTTGCTTAGCTTTTGGCGACCAGGCCAGTGTCGCGACCCGCGTTGAATACTTTCAGAGCTACAATGTTTCTGTGCATTCTAACGACATGGCCAGCGAAGCCACTGCACTAATTATGTCCATATCGTTGTAAGGCTCATAAAGCTCATCGTTTCATCGTCTGCGGTGTTCACTGCCGTTAACGCACAAAGGGACAAAGGGGTTGGGGGTTGTTTTTACGAGATGGGTCCAAACCGCAGCGCAAAACATATTGAAGGCGGGCGTGTTCGCCACTCGCTTGCGATTGGATGTTCGGTTGTTACCCGTGAGATACTTTGTGTAAACACCGGAACCGGACGCAAAATAATAGTGTTAAGCCAATCCCAGGTGACAAGCATGCCTTACTATGGGTATATTCTAAGCCCCCAATAGCGCAGGGCACTGCTGGTTCCTAACTCTTTAATAACAATTTCTTTTTAACTTTAAACTTTTTGAATTTCTTAGTATAAGACAGCAGTTACAATTAGTTTAATTGATGGTACATAACTTATCTTCATTCATAACTTCTTCCGTTCGCGAAAGCGAAAATAAAGATTTTATTTCTTGACCAACTGCCGTTTCTCAGCATTTGTTTTCTATGAAATATTTGCTTTTTTTTCTTTGGCGCTTTGGAGTCTCAAATTTGTGGCCT
>NW_023473984.1:0-3606 GCF_013731165.1 Rhagoletis pomonella
TATATTATGAAGTTTAGGATTTGTTTTTCTATTCACAGTTGGGGGTTTAACAGGAGTTGTTTTAGCTAATTCATCAGTTGATATTATTCTTCATGACATTTATTATGTAGTGGCACATTTTCATTATGTATTATCAATAGGAGCTGTATTTGCTATTATAGCAGGATTTGTTCATTGATATCCTTTATTTACAGGATTAATTTTAAATTCAAAATGATTAAAAAGTAAATTTTTAATTATATTTATTGGTGTAAATTTAACCTTTTTCCTTCAAAATTTTTAGGATTAGCAGGTATACCTGGACGATATTCAGATTATCCAGATGCTTACACTACACTATTGGATCTTCTATTTCATTATTAGGAATTTTATTCTTCTTATTTATGTATTACTAGCTTATACCAGCGGGTTTCACCCCGCGCTTTTATACAAATATGAAAAATAACTTAATTATGTTAGATCATATTTCTGTGCCCATTTCGTTATAGCTCGTTAGTTTTTAAGCGAGTTAAGGTATTTAGGCCGTTTAAAACTATGAAATTATAAAATCTCGTCTGCGCGCTAGGCATACGAAAGATATCAATCCCTCTATGTTTACCTTAAAATGTTTCCAGGTATACGACGCGTGAACGTGTAACCTTCTTGGAGGTGCCACGGCGAGTTGTAATATTTCCAACTCAAATTTAGTAACCTGGCCTTGATAAAATACCACTTCTCATTACTGTAGCAAATGCTTTATGGCCTTATTCATAAAAAATAAAGTAGCTTTATAAAAGGTTTATAAATTGAAAAATTGTTGAAAACGTCAATTTATAAAGCTCTTTAAACCTACTTTATTTTTTATGAATAAGGCCATTAGATTATAAGGCCGAACCCGGCTCTCCTTTTTCCATTTACCCCTCTATTCTAACAGAGTCACAAAACATAGCTCATCACTGTTGTGATTTCTAGTGCGCCGAGAAATGTGTCACAAAAAATTGGATTTTGACTGCTGAAAAATACACAAAAATTTAAAAATTTGTATTGTAGCGGCATATTTTTTGCAGCGGCAAGCTTTGAGGAGCAGTAGAAATCACAGCAGGGATGACCTCAAGTTTGTGACTTTGTTAGAATTACGGCTGTTAATGAAATTTATTCTGTCAGTACGGCACTTATAAAATAAATCTCCATAACAAATTTAAAATACTTCAAGAGATTTTCTATCCTTCCAGAGATATATATTAAGAAGTTTTTAGTATGTATGGGAGGCGACATGCCTCCTTTTTTAATAACTCACATTTTTTCCATGAGCAATTGATACATTTTGTATACACAGCTCCATACCAAGTTCCGGTATTCTTCCACAAACACTTCCAGGGATATGTGGCAAGCAAAATTAAATTTGTACTGGAAGTGCCACGCCCTTTTTCTTATAACCATAATCTTCTTCCATGAATTTAGAATTGATTTTACATACTCCAGTACCAAGTCCCAGTACTCCACCATGAACACTTCCAGAGATAAGCAGTATAAAACAGTAAATTTGTACGGCAGGAACCATATCCCCTTTTCGAATAACACAAATTCTTCTCCATGAGTATGGAATTAATTTTGTATACACATCTCGGTGCCAAGTTCCAGTCCTCTGCAATAAACACCTCCAGAGATATGCTGCATAGAAAAATCAATTTGCATGGGAGTTGCCACACCATCTTTTCCAATAACTCTCATTTTTCTCCATGAGTATGGTATTAGTTTCACATACGTACACACATACATATGTATTTCCATACCAAGCTTGAGTACTTTACCCAAACATTTGAAGAGATATGCAATATGAAACTTTCAATCAGTATGGGAGGTGCTACGCCTCTTTTCCAAAAACGTCCATTTTTCTTGTGAGTATGAATATGATTTCACACAGTGTTGGCAAAATGTTAATCTGACTAACGATTAAAATTTTAATCGCGTTTGACGATTAAAATTAATTATTCGTTATCAACTGTACGATTAATGATTAGATTCTTTTAGTCGTTAATCGGTGTCTGCGATTACGATTAATTAATTTTAATCATTAATCGTCAATCCAATTAAAAATAATCTGATTAAGTTGTCTAGTTTGTCCGAATTTGAAACCAAACACCAGTTATAGTAATTATTTTGTATTTTACGCTTACAAAAAGCACATAATATAAAAAACAATTATAATTATTGTTATTAGTAATACATAAACTGGGAACTTTTACAAACCTAGTTTGTAAAACGTTTGTTGGTATAGAGCTTAATAAAAATGCACACCAAATTGCTCAGATTGGGGAGGAAACCCAACTTAGCCACACCGGATTAACTTGCTTTGTGTGCACAGGAAAATTCCAGCATAAATTAATTAATCACCAAACCTACTTGATCACATTAATAGTTAATGATAAAAACTTTATTTTTTTAATCGCGGTTACGATTAACTGTTTAACTGTTAACTGTTTAATCAGATTAAAATTAATCATGATTAACTGTAAGCAGATTGAATTCAATCGAATTAACTAATTGATTAAAAAATCAATCGATTAATGCCAACATTGATTTCACATACATATCTCAATACCAAATTCCAGTTTTCTACCACAAATACTTCCAAAGACATGTATGTAATATGAAAATTCCAATTTGTAAGGAAGGAAACTTGAGTTATCGGAATCACTTTCAGTATAACGCCATCTAACGTGTACCAAATTTCGTTCTGATTGGGAGACCGGTAAAGGAAGTAGCCTATTTTTCAATCCAGGTAATAAACCATCTGTGAGCAAAATTTCATTTTTTAACAGGTGGAAATTCTTAAAAAAGTAATCTAGGTCATAAGCTTCCTGTGTGCAAACCTTAATGCAAATCAGTTCATTCATTTCCGCGTATTACTTTAATTAAAATTTTCTAATAGGTGGCAACTCCTAAAATAGTAGCCTGTTTTCCAACGTAGGTCATAAGCTATCTCTGTGCCAAATTTCATGCAAATCCGTTCAGTCGTTTCTGCGTATTAATTTAATTAATTTTTTTAACAGGTGGCAACTCTTCCAAAAAATTTGCCTATTTTCCACTGCAGGTCATAAGCTATCTGCTTGCAAAATTTCATGCAAATCCGTTCAGACTTTTCCGCGTATTAATTTAATTAAACTTTTTTACCAGGTGGCAACTCTTAAGAAAAGTAGCCTATTTTCCAATCTACATAGGTAATAAGCTATTTTGCGCAAATTTTCATGCAAATCCGTTCAGTCGTTCCCGCATATTAAATAAATTAAACTTTTAACAGGTGGCAACTCTTAAAAAAATAGCCTATTAACCAATGTGGCCCATAAGCTATCTGCGTATAAAATTTCATTCAAATCCGTTCAGTTGTTTACGCGTGATGATTTCCCAAACATCCAAACATACAAACTTTCACATTTATAATATTAGTAAGATAAGATTTGAGAAAGCTTAATTTCACAACGACAAGTAATTTATACAATACAATTAAATTCTTCAATTGAATGATTACAAAATACACCTCCAGCAGAACATAGATATTCTGAATTGCCTATTTTAACAAATTTCTAATATGGCAGCTTAGTGCAATGGATTTAAGCTTCGTATATA
>NW_023473985.1:0-3605 GCF_013731165.1 Rhagoletis pomonella
TCACGGTTTTACACAAGATTCCCAAGCTATACAACATTTATACGATATACTATCATCGTATACTCGCGATGAGCAACGATTATTCCTGCAATTCGTTACCGGCTCGCCACGTTTGCCAACCGGCGGCTTCAAATCGCTAACACCACAGCTAACCATAGTGCGTAAAACGCTTGATGGTAATCAAAATCCAAATGATTATTTACCATCGGTGATGACATGTGTGAACTATTTAAAATTACCCGATTATTCGAGTCGAGAAGTGATGCGACAGAAACTGAAAGTTGCGGCAAATGAGGGTAGCATGTCGTTCCATTTATCGTAAATACGCAATGTTGCGAAACGAAGAAGTTGGCAAGTAAAATGATGTAAGTTAGCAATCAAATTGAATAGTCGGGTGATATCGTTAAACCTGAGTTTAACGTGAATAAAACTAGAAGTAACTGGAAAACTATGCACCAAGCAAAGGAAACATTTTGAAAAGCCAAAAACCAGTTATATGTACAGAAACAAATAAACACACACACTCCCTTACATACATTGATACACACCCACACAAACATTTGAAATATATTCTTAATTACTGAATTCAATATGAAATATGAAATTAATTTAATGGAAAAAGAATAAATAAAATATAAAATGGGAATAAAACATGTCAGCCAAGAAAATTTGAACTATAAAATTAGAGTTGAAGCAGAGTGTTTTTAACGCACAAGCGCAAACGTTACACAAGCTTACATACTACATTCTTACTCAAGACGTGAACACGCAATAACGCAAATTATAAAAATTTATTGCGTTCATACACGTTGAAGAGGATGCGTTTGAATGCGAGCGCAGGATTTTGAATAGAAAATTTATTTAATCAAGCTACGAAGAAACTCGAGCGCTAGAAAACTAGGCAGTGACTGTGCTTATAAACGTTGTATGTACTGTAAATTCGTTGCAAATACACATACAAAAAATTTATATTAACATTGTGATGATAATATTTTTTATGCAGTATAGGAAGTAAAATTAAGGGAAGTAAACGCGTAAAGAATGGCAACAAAATTTCGAAGCTAAATAATTAGGCAAGCCAAGGATTTAAAAATAATGGCGATGGAAAGAGTAGCAAACGTAAACGATAGATAATCAAACTTATAGATACTTGGACTTATTAAATTCATAATTCTTGTGGAGTAATGATAAAGCGGAGCTAGATACAAATATGTTTTTTTTTTATAATGGCGAAGTGCTTTAAATTTGTTTGTGTGAAGTAGTTGTGCTTATTATTATTTTCGTTTAGCTTATTATTGATTTATACGATTTAAAACTAAATTTAGTGTTATGTAACTGTTTTGTTAATACATATGTACATACACACATACATTTGTTCTTGAGCAAATCTTCATGTATTTTTTCTATTCTGTCACGTATTTATACCAACGAGAAGTGTACATGTATTATAGCTTATATGTCTTATGTATTGATACACTACAGGTACTTACACCTACATAAATTTGCAAGAGGAAAACACAAAAAGAGTTTTACAAATTAGCTAAAAACACGTTTAGTTTTTGTAATACCCGCCAGTAATACTTGAAATATTCATAACATATACATAATATATATAATCTTAACTAGCTGAATGAAGAGAGAAAATACAGCATAGTTTTAGGCAAAGTTGCGTATTCTAAATGCAGATACTAGTGAAGAGACAAATGTGCGCAGTGGACAAACAGCAATTTTAGTTTACTTTCCCGTGCTACTACATGCGAGAAACATAGTCATACATACTTCTAAGCAACTATTAGCAACGAGGGTGTGGTGGCTCTTCAATAGGGCATATGTGTGCATATACATGTACATATGCATAGGAACATACAGATATTTCATATAAATACCTAACATAGCCGTTTAGCAAAAAGTGTAAGCATACTTATGCATTCTTATACACATATTCATACATACAATATGAACATGCAATCAATTTAAGTGAGATTTAGGCTAAGTGAATAACAGGATTAATTCGTGCGCACGCTCGACCACATATTTCAAGTGTATTAATTGTAAAACAGTTAAATCCATAAATATTAGTGCCGATTCGTTAGTTAAGCACAAAACCCATTGGCTGATTTCACAAGACACTACGATACATCAGCCGTGTCGCTGGCGTTTCTCTTATTTTCCACTGCTGGCGTTTTGTATTTTAGTAGTCCGTGTTCTACAATTTTTTAATTTTTAATGATCTTCGTTGTTCTTTAACTTGCCTTATCCTTATCGTTTTTTTGAGTTAATGCAATCACTTGTAATTGTCCTTGAATACGTTTTTTTTTTCGCTGGTCACCCATTGCTATTATCAATTTACCCGTACATATATATCTAGCTACGAAATATAAAAATATACCAATCGTAGCAAAAAAACAAACAACTTACAAGTACATACATAATTAACATGAATATTTCCATACATACACAATTCTTCTAATTGTCAGTTTAATGTTTAATAAGTGAAAGAAATAACGCTAATTGAAAAATGGAAATATGCGTAAACTATACATACACACATTCAATATATACGCATATACATATATAAATATAAATATTAATTAATATTACCTAAAACACATATACATATATATGGAATATTTCAAAAATATTAACTCGTAATTTAGTCGTAAACTATTGCATAACATTAAAAAACCCCTAGTTTAAACAATCAAAAAGTGAAATGTATTAAACGGAAAATAAAAATACATAAAAGGAACTCAATAACAAATATAATCAATATTGAATTCAATAATAAAAAAAATGTTCGTTTTATTTCTTCTTCCATGTTGGATTCAGTGGCATTCAGCTCCATCCATTTAAAAAGCTCTGTACTTCGGTACGATGAGCTTCAAATGCTAAGCGACAGGGAAAACGGCCGCAAATTGTATCAGGAAGTTAGGCAACTTACGGTAGGTTTCAATACCGGGGCAAATGTTCAGAGCGTTCTTAAATTTCTTCACCTTTTGAAAGAAAATAACGCTAAAACCAGCGGAAAAGATATTCAACCTCATTCGAATGTAAGTCGTTTTTCGATAGTCGAGTCGTATCGAAAAGTACGTGGCATTGCCTGAAAATTCGATCAATTAAAAAAAAACCTCAAATTTCTTTTTAGAAATACTTGATAACGAGAAAGCAATAACAACTAGAAAATTTGACTTAGAGTGGATAATCATTGCGAGTGTCGTGTCGAGTGAAAGTCGTTTTTCGAGAGTCGAGCCGTATGAAAAATTACATGCCATTGCCTAATTTTTCGACCCGACTAGTGTATTAAAAAAGAAAAACTTGGTAGCACTGGATAGTTTTGGACGATTTTCGTCGACTACTTATTTCAGTATGACAGTCGACAATGCCAATCAGTCATAAATTAGACTAATGAGTCGATTATGAATATGAACTTCTACGTTAAATAATGTTGTTGTCTATAATGTTGAAGGTAATAAAATTTTGAAGAACCAGCAACTAAGACTTGAGTGTAAATAAGCTGAAAAAACAGTTGAAAAAATAAATAAATTATCTCAATCAAAATTTCGGCGGCAACCACAAAAATGCAGTTGCCAATATAGCAACTCAGT
>NW_023473986.1:0-3605 GCF_013731165.1 Rhagoletis pomonella
TCACGGTTTTACACAAGATTCCCAAGCTATACAACATTTATACGATATACTATCATCGTATACTCGCGATGAGCAACGATTATTCCTGCAATTCGTTACCGGCTCGCCACGTTTGCCAACCGGCGGCTTCAAATCGCTAACACCACAGCTAACCATAGTGCGTAAAACGCTTGATGGTAATCAAAATCCAAATGATTATTTACCATCGGTGATGACATGTGTGAACTATTTAAAATTACCCGATTATTCGAGTCGAGAAGTGATGCGACAGAAACTGAAAGTTGCGGCAAATGAGGGTAGCATGTCGTTCCATTTATCGTAAATACGCAATGTTGCGAAACGAAGAAGTTGGCAAGTAAAATGATGTAAGTTAGCAATCAAATTGAATAGTCGGGTGATATCGTTAAACCTGAGTTTAACATGAATAAAACTAGAAGTAACTGGAAAACTATGCACCAAGCAAAGGAAACATTTTGAAAAGCCAAAAACCAGTTATATGTACAGAAACAAATAAACACACACACTCCCTTACATACATTGATACACACCCACACAAACATTTGAAATATATTCTTAATTACTGAATTCAATATGAAATATGAAATTAATTTAATGGAAAAAGAATAAATAAAATATAAAATGGGAATAAAACATGTCAGCCAAGAAAATTTGAACTATAAAATTAGAGTTGAAGCAGAGTGTTTTTAACGCACAAGCGCAAACGTTACACAAGCTTACATACTACATTCTTACTCAAGACGTGAACACGCAATAACGCAAATTATAAAAATTTATTGCGTTCATACACGTTGAAGAGGATGCGTTTGAATGCGAGCGCAGGATTTTGAATAGAAAATTTATTTAATCAAGCTACGAAGAAACTCGAGCGCTAGAAAACTAGGCAGTGACTGTGCTTATAAACGTTGTATGTACTGTAAATTCGTTGCAAATACACATACAAAAAATTTATATTAACATTGTGATGATAATATTTTTTATGCAGTATAGGAAGTAAAATTAAGGGAAGTAAACGCGTAAAGAATGGCAACAAAATTTCGAAGCTAAATAATTAGGCAAGCCAAGGATTTAAAAATAATGGCGATGGAAAGAGTAGCAAACGTAAACGATAGATAATCAAACTTATAGATACTTGGACTTATTAAATTCATAATTCTTGTGGAGTAATGATAAAGCGGAGCTAGATACAAATATGTTTTTTTTTTATAATGGCGAAGTGCTTTAAATTTGTTTGTGTGAAGTAGTTGTGCTTATTATTATTTTCGTTTAGCTTATTATTGATTTATACGATTTAAAACTAAATTTAGTGTTATGTAACTGTTTTGTTAATACATATGTACATACACACATACATTTGTTCTTGAGCAAATCTTCATGTATTTTTTCTATTCTGTCACGTATTTATACCAACGAGAAGTGTACATGTATTATAGCTTATATGTCTTATGTATTGATACACTACAGGTACTTACACCTACATAAATTTGCAAGAGGAAAACACAAAAAGAGTTTTACAAATTAGCTAAAAACACGTTTAGTTTTTGTAATACCCGCCAGTAATACTTGAAATATTCATAACATATACATAATATATATAATCTTAACTAGCTGAATGAAGAGAGAAAATACAGCATAGTTCTAGGCAAAGTTGCGTATTCTAAATGCAGATACTAGTGAAGAGACAAATGTGCGCAGTGGACAAACAGCAATTTTAGTTTACTTTCCCGTGCTACTACATGCGAGAAACATAAAGTCATACTTACTTCTAAGCAACTATTAGCAACGAGGGTGTGGTGGCTCTTCAATAGGGCATATGTGTGCATATATATGTACATATGCATAGGAACATACAGATATTTCATATAAATACCTAACATAGCCGTTTAGCAAAAAGTGTAAGCATACTTATGCATTCTTATACACATATTCATACATACAATATGAACATGCAATCAATTTAAGTGAGATTTAGGCTAAGTGAATAACAGGATTAATTCGTGCGCACGCTCGACCACATATTTCAAGTGTATTAATTGTAAAACAGTTAAATCCATAAATATTAGTGCCGATTCGTTAGTTAAGCACAAAACCCATTGGCTGATTTCACAAGACACTACGATACATCAGCCGTGTCGCTGGCGTTTCTCTTATTTTCCACTGCTGGCGTTTTGTATTTTAGTAGTCCGTGTTCTCCAATATTTTTTAATTTTTAATGATCTTCGTTGTTCTTTAACTTGCCTTATCCTTATCGTTTTTTGAGTTAATGCAATCACTTGCAATTGTCCTTGAATACGTTTTTTTCGCTGGTCACCCATTGCTATTATCAATTTACCCGTACATATATATCTAGCTACGAAATATAAAAATATACCAATCGTAGCAAAAAAACAAACAACTTACAAGTACATACATAATTAACATGAATATTTCCATACATACACAATTCTTCTAATTGTCAGTTTAATGTTTAATAAGTGAAAGAAATAACGCTAATTGAAAAATGGAAATATGCGTAAACTATACATACACACATTCAATATATACGCATATACATATATAAATATAAATATTAATTAATATTACCTAAAACACATATACATATATATGGAATATTTCAAAAATATTAACTCGTAATTTAGTCGTAAACTATTGCATAACATTAAAAAACCCCTAGTTTAAACAATCAAAAAGTGAAATGTATTAAACGGAAAATAAAAATACATAAAAGGAACTCAATAACAAATATAATCAATATTGAATTCAATAATAAAAAAAATGTTCGTTTTATTTCTTCTTCCATGTTGGATTCAGTGGCATTCAGCTCCATCCATTTAAAAAGCTCTGTACTTCGGTACGATGAGCTTCAAATGCTAAGCGACAGGGAAAACGGCCGCAAATTGTATCAGGAAGTTAGGCAACTTACGGTAGGTTTCAATACCGGGGCAAATGTTCAGAGCGTTCTTAAATTTCTTCACCTTTTGAAAGAAAATAACGCTAAAACCAGCGGAAAAGATATTCAACCTCATTCGAATGTAAGTCGTTTTTCGATAGTCGAGTCGTATCGAAAAGTACGTGGCATTGCCTGAAAATTCGATCAATTAAAAAAAAACCTCAAATTTCTTTTTAGAAATACTTGATAACGAGAAAGCAATAACAACTAGAAAATTTGACTTAGAGTGGATAATCATTGCGAGTGTCGTGTCGAGTGAAAGTCGTTTTTCGAGAGTCGAGCCGTATGAAAAATTACATGCCATTGCCTAATTTTTCGACCCGACTAGTGTATTAAAAAAGAAAAACTTGGTAGCACTGGATAGTTTTGGACGATTTTCGTCGACTACTTATTTCAGTATGACAGTCGACAATGCCAATCAGTCATAAATTAGACTAATGAGTCGATTATGAATATGAACTTCTACGTTAAATAATGTTGTTGTCTATAATGTTGAAGGTAATAAAATTTTGAAGAACCAGCAACTAAGACTTGAGTGTAAATAAGCTGAAAAAACAGTTGAAAAAATAAATAAATTATCTCAATCAAAATTTCGGCGGCAACCACAAAAATGCAGTTGCCAATATAGCAACTCAGT
>NW_023473987.1:0-2126 GCF_013731165.1 Rhagoletis pomonella
TTTTTTATTTTATTGTTTATTCAAAAAACAATCTAAGGCTACCTGTGGTCTCACTCGGCGGGCTACACTTTCCTGGGAAACGAACTATATTCGGCCTTTCACATGTACACGATCGGCTTCTTACACGTACACAATCCGAACGTCAACAGAAAGAGTAGAAGAGCAACAAATTTTATTTAGTTGCATGCAAACAATAGGCGAAGCAGGTTGATGACGCATTATTGTTGAATAAAGTAGGTACACTGAGCAGAATGAATGAATATTCATTCAAAAATTTTATAACACAATTTTTCGTACATACACCCCTAGAAATAGGTATGTATATGGTACCAAGTCGTGTTTTTTCTTCTTTGTGAATTATGTATTTTTTTTAATACCAGACTAGCCCTCAATTAAAACATACAATATGTTTTGTTATTTATCTTTTGGTTTAATCGTTATTTTAAATTGTTCTTAAATGTCAAGTTTTACCTAATTTTAAAATAAATATATATTAGATATATATATTTTTATTTTATTTCTACTTGAAATCAACGAAATTTTCTTTTAATATTCAGAGTGCTCGAAGCACGTTATATTTTTTGCTCAGAAATCCACACTTAAATTATAAAAAAAAATAATAATAATTTTGTACAATACATACAAAATTTTACCAACTTTTTCCTTTCTTAGGGCCGTTAACTTTCATTATATGTTTCTATGTTGTTTAGATCTAAAAAATAGCGCACAATGAAAAAAACGGCAAATAAACATACCAAAAATATTATAATAAGTAATACAACACAGACATTTTTTTCCGTGCATTATAACCAACACATTCTCATTTTTTGTTTCATAACTAATACATTCTCATTTTAAGAGTTTCCTCTTTTTGGCGGGCACTGCTATAGATAAGCGGCGAATAACCAATAAGCAGTCTCCGACTAAGGCTGCGTTTGTCCAAACTCATTTAAGTGGGAATTAACTTTAATTTAATTTTTTATTTAATTCTCATTTATATTATTTTCAGTTTCAATAAGCCCTTATTTAAGAGAGTAAAAAGTGGTTGTAAAACACACTTGGCCAGCGAAAGCTTTCATTTGTACTGAGAGCTTTTGAAAGCTTTGACACGCTGTGTTGTAAAAGCAGGGCTGGTATACAAGTAAGCAGCAGATACACAATGATCAGGTGTAACACCTCTGAGTGTGGTTTTTCTGATCTAATTTTTATTTAAGTGAAGAGCATAGCTCACTTAAATCAAAATTAAAATTGATTGGTGAAACCAAAAATTCGAAAATTAAAGTAATTTTCACTTAAATAATTTGGTGAAACTGGCTGTTAGCCCGAGAAAAAAAACACATTGTCTGGAATGGTCCCCAGAAATTTTTAAAGTGAAACTTCTTACTTATTTATTTAAAGCCACGGTAAATGTAGTATTTATGTATACATATATGGCGAAGTTGTGAGCATAACGATCGAAGGCTGTAGACGAAGTCAAAGATAATAATAACGGTGTAAATAAAGACAAACACAAAGAAAAACCCAACGACAAAAAAACAAACAAGTGCCAAATAAAGACCAAGATTGGAATTAAGGTTGAAGATGATTATGAAGATGAAAATGAAGATGAAGGATAACGATAAAGAGGAAGATGTTGGAAAATATAGAATAAAAATAGAGATAAAATTAAAGACAAAAATAAAGATAACGATTAAAGTAAAGATAACGACAAATACAAAGGAAAAGGCAAAGATAAAAAGAAGATAGAGTAAAGATAAGTTAGAGATAAGGATAAATATAAATATACACATAAAAACAAAGATAAGGATATAGATAAAGATAATAATAAGTAATTAAAAAAACAAGATATTAGTGGTTAACAAAAACAAAAAACCGACCCCAACTCCACCTATCTGCTAAATTTTTTGAGTAGTAATGTGTGTCCATTTAAGTAATATACGTTCGAAATATGAAACAAATCGGACCATTAATGCGGATTTTCCAAATATCACGACTCCTGCGCCACCTATCGGGGGAAATTTTTATGAGGTTATTTTTTTCATTTGGATAATATACATTCCAAATATAATTCAAATATCACGACACCCGCGCCATTTAGCAGATGAAATCGTGTTTCATATTGCATT
>NW_023473987.1:2226-3605 GCF_013731165.1 Rhagoletis pomonella
AATGCAATATGAAACACGATTTCATCTGCTAAATGGCGCGGGTGTCGAGATATTTGAATTATATTTGGAATGTATATTATCCAAATGAAAAAAATAAGCCCATAAAAATTTCACCCGATAGGTGGCGCAGGAGTCGTGATATTTGGAAAACCCGCATTAATGGTCCGATTTGTTTCATATTTCGAACGTATATTACTTAAATGGACACACATTACTACTAAAAAAATTTAGCAGATAGGTGGAGTTGGGGTCGATTTTTTGTTTTTGTTAACCACTAGTAATAGCTTGTTTTTTTTTAAATTGTTTTTTAATTACTTATTATTATCTTTATCTATATCCTTATCTTTGTTATTATCTGTATATTTATATTTATTCTTATCTCTAACTTATCGTTACTATATCTTATTTTTATCTTTGCCTTTTCCTTTGTCGTTACCTTTACCTTAATCGTTATCTTTATTTTTGTCTTTAATTTTATCTCTATCTTTATTCTATCTTTATTAGCATCTTCCTCTTTATCATCATCCTTCATCTTCATTTTCACCTTCATAATCATCTTCAACCTTAATTCCAATCTTGGTCTTTATTTGGCACTTGTTTTTTTTTGTCGTTGGGTTTTTCTTTGTGTTTGTCTTTATTTACACCGTTATTATTATCTTTGACTTCGTCTACAGCCTTCGATCGTTATGTTCACAACTTCGCCATATATGTATACATAAATACTACATTTACCCTGGCTTTAAATAAATAAATAAGAAATTTCCCTTTAAAAATTTCTGGGGACCATTCCAGGCAATGTGTTTTTTTTTTCTCGGGCTAACAGCCAGTTTCACCAAATTATTTAAGTGGAAATTACTTTAATTTTCGAATTTTTGGTTTCACCAATCAATTTTAATTTTTATTTAAGTGAGCTATGCTCTTCACTTAAATAAAAATTACATCAGAATAACCACACTCAGAGGTGTTACACGTTTAATCACCTGATCATTGTGTATCTGCTGCTTACTTTTATACCAGCCCTGCTTTTACAACACAGCGTGTCAAAGCTTTCAAAAGCTCTCAGTACAAATGAAAGCTTTCGCTGGCCAAGTGTGTTTTACAACCACTTTTTACTCTCTTAAATAAGGGCTTATTGAAACTGAAAATAATATAAATGAGAATTAAATAAAAAATTAAATTAAAGTTAATTCCCACTTAAATGAGTTTGGACAAACGCAGCCTTAGTCGGAGACTGCTTATTGGTTATTCGCCGCTTATCTATAGCCTATCCGTAGCCCGCCGCGTGAGACCACAGGTAGCCTTAGATTGTTTTTTGAATAAACAATAAAATAAAAAAAATAAATAAAACAAAATAAAATAAAATATAATAAAATAAAATA